>NW_024881328.1:5217653-5365153 GCF_018691265.1 Tyto alba | reverse complement strand
GTCTGGGAACTGAAAATTATTAGTCTCATAGTGTTTTTCATAAAAAGTAAGAAAAACTTGTATATTTTAAAGTTGCTGAGCATAAGCTTGCCAAGCTAAAAGAGATTGCAGGGTTGATTATTTTTATAATTGTCTGATGTTTTTGTTTGCTTTATTGGTGCAGTGCTCTGTTTTTCTGTCCCGTGCATTACTCAGCCAGTCCAACCCTACCGGCACAATGAACAGAGTTTTATATATTTTTTTTTTTCATTAAACTGATACCAGCTTGTATTTCACTCTCCTCTGACTACACTATTTGTTTCTTTACCTGTATATTGATCAGTTTTATTTTATAGGGTAACTATACTAAAAGCACTGTTTTCGATTGTCTTCATTTCTGCTCACGTGTTGGTCTGATCTTGTCATATTGATTTGACTTTTTATACATTGTTTTGCTTCTACCACATTAATATCCATTCACCAGCTTAATGATCATGGCACTGTATGGAATAAAGTACACTGGCTTGTTAAATAATTTCCATCATATCTATTTCTACTTACATGTAATACTGACCTATTTTTACTGTGCCACTTCCAAAACTGTCTTTGTTTATCCAAAGCTGGCTGTCCTCTGTTGCTATAAACATCACTATTTTTCTGTAGCACTATTTTAATGGCTTTTTTTTAGTTTTCCCTTATCTCATGTCCCTCCAATTCTTTTTTTATTCTTTCATTTTTCTGTAGTTTTACTATGCTTTAAAACTTCTGAAGATGCTTAACATTAGTGTTATAAACTAATCTCCTGTTTAAACACACATGTTTAACTTTTCCTCCTTCTCTTTGTCCTTGTACCTGGGAATGATGGTATCTTGATCTATGTCCTCCTTTGAATTTTTATGTTTAAGACTTTTCTAATTCCTCCTTTGGATGTCATTATTGGCACAGACTGGGAAACCTGGATGCTGGGGCTTTATGTTGTTATACATTGTCGTGTATGTTATGCATTACATTATGTCATTAGAGTATACCACTGCTTAATTTGTCTTGGAGAGGATGGAAAGGAGTTGTGTATGGAGAGGTCTGCAGTACATCTAGTTTTCAGCCATGTGAAGGGAAGGGAGAAAAAGGGAGGCTTTCAGAGGTAGACAGAGAAGGGGAAAAGATAAGACCACCTCTCCCCTCTTGAGAGCAGGGTGGTATCTGGGAGGGGACTGCCTGAAACCACATCTTCTGCTGAACATTTGGTGGCAGCAGGAACTAAATTGCTCTGAACTTTCTTTGGAAACGATGGCTTCAGTGCTATTACCTGGAATATGAAGAGTACTTTTTATGGACAGAATTTTAGATGTGATCCGCCTTTTCATAACAGCGTTTTTGTGATTAATATGTTGTGTCTTTTTTTTTTTTTTTTTTTCCCCTGTTTTTATTTCTCTCTCAAACTTTTTTTTGTCAGTAAGAAATCACAGACACATTTGAGGGGTGAAAAGATGAACTTTGATAAATACAGAGAGCTCGTATTTATGTGGAGATCAGACTTCCCTCACATATTTCCAAGAAAAGACTGCTGATTGCTTACACTGAGCTATAGGTATCGTTCTGACTCAAGACTGCAGTTATTTAACTCTTTGTATAGCCTGTTATGTTCTATTCCCACCTCACTTCCCCTGAGGAGTAATATAGTATAATCCTGGTATTATAATACCTTGTTTTCCCAAGACAAGTTAGAGGCACAGCTGAGTAGGGGCAAACCTACTCTGTGATCATAGAGAATAGCCTGACTGACAGTGTGGAAATTTGGGATGTGCACAACCTACTCAGTTTATATTTCATGATGTGGAAAGGAAATCTGGGTTGCTGATTTTTTTTTTTACTCGTTCACAAAAATACAAAATAGCAAATCTAATAAGTTAGGTTTTATGTGTAGTTTGGCCATGAAACAAACTTTTCTGAAATATGTAATGAAAAGTGACATCACACTCATCACTATCCTGTTTTAAATTTAAACTACCCTGCCTTGCATAATCAATTACTTACAGAAAATTGTAAAGCCCTTAAAATTCTGAAATGGTTTCTGGCATTTAATTATATAAGATTTTTGACCTGGCTAGGCAGATAATGTTAACACAGCTTTAATACTAAACAAGACTGAACATGTGTGTGCTTGACTTTTATTAAACTCCTACTGAAGAAACAGATTAATTGGAGGCTGATTCATTGGTGAACAGGCGTTAAAGACAGAAGGACCTTCTCACATTTTGTTCTGTTACCCAGGCTTATGCCATCTCAGGTTGGCAAGGAGATCCCAACTGTAGTGTTTTGAAATGTAACTGAAAGAAATTTTAGAATAACAGGTGCAAAAAAAAAAAAAAAAAACAAAAAAAAAACACCACCAAAAAAACCCACCCCTCTACACACAAAAAAAAAAAAAAAAAAAGAAAAAAGAAAAAGTGAGCCATTTTCAAAATGCTGATCTGATTCTTTCTTATTCTCTCTTGCCAAATGACCACCAGACACCTCAATGACACAGGTATTGCCCAGATAGGTTTTCATTAGTGATGTTAAAAGTGTAAATGGGATCATGGGAACCGGCATCTGTCACGATGATTTTGTAAATGATTATTACTTCTCCCCCCCTTAGAACAATTTTTAAGAAGATGTGTACAAGCTGTGATTAAACCACTTCAGATTAAGCTCAAAGTAAATTGAAAAAGTCCTTAAAGCTCTCATTTAACAGTGCTTTACATCCATCTGTAAAATCAGAGCTCTGCTTGTGAGCACCCTCGGAATAGCCCACTTCCCACAAGGTAGCAGAGGTTAAAAATCAAATAGCAAGAAATCCGTGGCAAAGCACATGTGAGATTAACGGGGTGAAAGTACTGGAGTGGAGAGCTGTTTTCTTCTGTCTGAGCTCCTCGTTCTGTCGCACAGCCCCCAGTCTGGAAATCTTAACACTGACACTTTTGTACAGATCGGTTTGTTAGCGATTTCAGATTTTAATTCAGCACCCTCACTTGATTATTATTGACATTTCTTTTTTGTAATACTAGGAGAGAGAGAACGTGTATAAACAGATTTTTGCATGAGCTAGGTGGTGGGCAATTTTGACATCAGATCCTGAAACGCGAGAGAAATGTGCTCGTTTCCAAGGTATATTTGGGGAATTAAAAAATGAGATGTGATCTGGGAGATTCAACTGTGCTCTTTGGTAGCTCCAGGTGGATGCTGCCGATTTCTGGGTGTCTGTGAAAAGCGGGAGAATCTCCCGGCTTTATTTGGTTCTTGTGTGAAAGTGGGAGAAATGAAAGTATTTTGACAATTACCCATTGAGCTTTTAACTTCATTCAAATCTGCAGCGCAGTGCTGAAGTTGGTGAGTGGGTGTGCAAGGGAGAAGCAAAAAAACAAAAACACGTACTATAAAAGCAAGCTAAATGTTTGCACAGTCCCCTGCAAATTAAAATCTCCACATTCATTTAAGTTCTGCGTTTTAAAATCATGTATTTCTCTATCTTTATTACTCCTGAACATTAAAGACACTGCTAAAAATTAACCTCTGATGTAAATCACTTGGAGTTAGATACATTATATGGCTTAATTTATGAAATGATTTGGTCTATTATGTTTTATGAATGTTTATTTTACCTTTACAATCAAAAACTGTAGAAGTTAAATACCATAATGAAATCGTGAACTAAATTGCATTCTCTTACAGGTTTATATGTACACTTATGCTTATTACTGTGCAGCAATAGCAAAAAATATTTGGGGAATTATTATTACAGCTGTTTCCAGGATTAAGGGTAAAATACCCTCTTTTTTATGCATTAGTTATTAGTTTATTATAACTGGCATTCTACAGGTAAAAACATCAAACCCTAAATTGAAAGTGCTTGGAAATTAAAAAAAAAAATAAAAAATAAAAAATTAAAAGGAATGTATTTAAAACAAGGTTCTTATCTAATGTTATAGCTCAGCATATTTTCTGTCTTTCTGAATATAATTTATGAACTGATTTTTCAACTGTATATATTAAGTCCTGAGCTGGATTACAAAAATTTAATATAAAATGCAATACATGTACAAGCGGTTTCAAAAAGGTATCTCAATGGCTATATATCATAATAAACTTTCTCAATATTTGCCTTGCAACAGCTGATTTGGGATTTTTTTCCAGTGCAGTAGAGCTAAAGCACAATAGCTGAAAGGTGAACTTTTTTGTATTTCAACATTCCCAGCCTGGTAAAACTGTTCCGCTTGCTACATGATGTTATAAATATCAAGATTAGTTTCTTCTAAAATTACCAGTGCCAGCTGCATTCAGTTTCCCATGTTCTATAGTATTTTGTTACCAATGTTCTCAGTTCAGTGAGAAGGTTTTTAAAATCAAATTAGTCACAAAAATCTTCAATACTAAAATCTGTTTATATGTTTCCCATATATTTTAAAATATTGTACATAAATCCATTTGCCTTGCTCAGTCAAGAACTCCTACTAATATCACTGCTCTAGCCTTTTAGCCCAATATGCTCCTGCATTGACAATAACCATTTTAATTTAATCTCTGGTAATCAGCACCTACAATTTATATAGCTGACAATCATTAAATTGTCTATAGCTGTGGCTGGTATATGCGTGCCTATATATTTTGCAGATATGTAGGCATAAACATATACCTATAGCCTGTCTTTAAAAAAAAAATTCTGCTGTACTGCATTTTGACCTCAATAGTACAGCACATATATTATGTATATTCTTAAAAATCTCACTAAATCATGAGCTCTATTAGTACTGCACCAGAAAGTAACAACTTCTGCAGTTCTGAAGTCCTTACAAAATCTTGTTTTGAACCTGTGTATATTTAAGTTCTTCAGCTGACATCATTTCAGTCTGGGAATATGACATACGGCCACTAATCCAGGATTAATTGAGCACTTATGTGCAGTACAAAACATTCTTTATATATTGACAAATATTTCTAAAAAATGGATTGGTATTTTTGCTGTTAATTGTTTCATTACTGACCTTTACCTCTGTAGACATATGCAGTTTTCGTTTTTTTGGGTGAGACTTTCAAAATATTTTTTTTTTAAGTGTCCAATGCTCAGTGTTAGCAGTGACATTTTTACAGTCTATTCAGAAGCATATATTTCAGTCTTTTGTATCTCATTTCTTTCTATTTATTTAAAACAACTTAGCATGGAAAATCTTGCAGATTTAAGTGACAGTGATGATGTACAATATGCATAAAATGAGCCTGTCCCTACCCATGGTGTGTATTGCTAGGGACTCCATTGCAATATTTACAGTTAAACTAAACTTTTTCAAATGAAGCAAAATTGCATTTGTTTTGCAGATTTGCTCATCATTAAATGTGAAACATTTCACATTTGTCTTTTTGAGTAATTGGCTTTTTAAAATGATAAGGTGCTCTGAACACTTGTTATGTGGATAGGTCTGACGTTGTATCCCAGAAATCCATATGCCATACAGACAGAACAGAAGAAAGATATTCACAAGCATGTCACAGATTGGACTGAAGCAAGCCAAAAACCAAAGTGCCATGGCATTAACAATAGCACCAGATTTACTGTCACGATTGCAATCTGTGCTGTATCATAGACAGAAGGAGAACTTTTGATAGGTAACACCTCAGTGTTTTTTAAATCTTTTTGGCAAATTATCATTTTCATTATATTTTTGCCTGCCATATAATATTATTATAATGGTATTAAGTCACACACACACATACACACACATGCACACGCACAAAGTTTATTAGCAACACAAAGGGCTGATTTATGTTCCGTGATAACTATTCCTCAACTAAAAGGAAGGTATTTTACTAAAGATTAACACAAGTTTTAAGGCGAATCATGCACCAAAGTAGCAGGGATTTTTCAAACATGCATTAAGTTAATAAAACCTTAGTTAATAAAGTCTTAGTTAATAAAATCTTAGCTAATATAATTAATAAAGGTACAGACAGAAACTATGTGCACTACGTAAGCCTGACAGCTCAGAAGTTTCTAAAGTTTGATGACAGTAAAGAAACAGGATTAGGGGGAAATATTTTTTTTCTGGGGTTCAATCACAACTGACTGCATTTTCCCATTGCAAATATGTAGACGTTTCTTTTTGACCATAAAATTGTACATTTTCTTCTAGTGTAAAAAAAGCTGCATAAAGCAGATTTGGCAATACCATAATTCATGTTGAGCTCTGATAAGTGCTGAAAAAGATTTACAAACTCACAGCTTGACACTGAGCCCACATGTTGGGTAGAGTGGAGAAAAAGCTCTAGAAATACTACATAGAGCTTCCTGGCAGCAGACAGAGAAACATCAGTCAATTGTTTTTCTTAATTGAAAGCCACCTTGGGACCTTGTTGAAAATAACATATCTGCCTATCTTTTCTGCTGTTTAAATTACCTGGCTGGGGGAGTTGTCCTGGGGCCATTCAAAATAGGCTTTTTAGTGAAAGAAAAACACTGAAATTCTCACTTTATATGAATTATAGATTTGAAACACACTTCACGTATGTAGGAACTGAGAATTGTGAGAGCGCAGAAAAACCTACCTAAACACAAGTCTGGGTGTTGCTACCTTCCTTGCACTGGCAAGTACTTTTTTTATATACTTCTTGAGCATCCTCTTCTGCAAGTCTTCATCGCAGATATCGCCCTTGTCTGAAATCATTGGGACTACTTGTGTGAGAAACGGTTGCTTGCATAATTTTAGCTTGCTACGTTGTACTTAAAACTATATTGGCAGCGCAGTTGGTGCTTGCTATTCTTTGAAACGTTTCAAAGTTTACAGTGGTGCTGCTGCTGTGTTTTGCACTCACTGCCATAAAATATCATGTTGCCACAAAATGTTGTGGGAGCTTCATTTAAATACCATGAGCTGTGCTCTCCTGCCTGGAGTCTGGTGAAAACCAGGAATTACTTAAAATTTTGATTGAAACAAAGAGGAGTAAATTTCCAACAACTTTCTTTCCCTCCCCCTGTTTTCAAAATCTTTGGCTAAGCATATGCTGTTATAGGTTCGCTCTAGCTTGAGTGTAGCATCTAAACGTACCTCCAGTCTCCACTCATACTGATGCAGACATCACTAAAGATTCATTATTATTAACAACAGCTCTATTCCCACTTTTCTGGACTTTTCCTGCCACACCACTGCCACTGAAGAACTGCAGAGTGGTTTGTGTAGGTAGGAAACACATGTAAAGGAGTTGAAGATATAAAAGGTGAATCTTTTTTGATAGTGGTTATATTGGCATGAGTGGTAAACATGCTTTTAGCTGCTTCTCCTCTCTAGGTATGAAGGTACGGGTGGGTATTTGATATTTGCTCCCAGCCCTGGAGCTGCTGCTATTTACCAACCTGGGAAGGGCAAAATGAGATAATCCTCAGATAAACCCAATTGCAACTTTCCCTACCTGCTTGCAGCACCTTTATGGTCTCTCTGATCTTCACCACCAGAGTCAATAATTTGAACAAGTTTTCCATCTAATCGTTAACACACTTAAAGCCTGTAATGAGCTCTGTATACATGCAAATGCATCTTTTTAAAGTGCTTGTGCAGATTTAAGGGCATTTTTTCCTTGTAAAATGGAAATCAGACCTCTTCTCACATAAATGCTATAGTCCTCAATAGAGAATGGATCTGCAGCAACTTTTAAAGTATATTTAATTTTACAGTACTTTTGTCCTTACACACTATATTTGGGATCTTTTTAAAGAAGAGAAATAACACTTTTAAACCTGTATCAAATCAAATGCCTCAAATTTCCTCAACCCCTCTCATCTTCTTATAGTAGTTCGTGAATGAACAGTTTCAATTCAGAAAAGAAAGGCATTTATAAACAGATTTTTTTTCAACTTTATCAGGCACTGCTCGACTCCTATTGTATTGATGTAATAATACTTCAAGATAAATAAAAAAATTCATGACTTTAACAATGTAAATAAAGAGAACGTCTATAAGATTAAAATGGGTATCATTCACGCTCTGTACGACAGCTCGGAGGACTCTAGAAGAGTAACCAGCTCAGTGAAAAATCAGAAACTGTGATTGCTATTTAACACTGCAGCTTTTCACAGTAGCTCAGCACAAAGTTATTTAGCACAGGTGTTTCTGTAAGTCTGATACATTGGGAAAATTCACAAGGTTCTCCGTCTCTCTTGCTCCGTGTCGGCTGTGAAGTTGGTCCTGTGATGCAGTAAACGAGTTTCTAGTAAGAAATAGAGCGTATAGGCAAATGAGCAAGTTCAAACATAGGAACTGATCTAGATTCATTTTCTTGGTTGCTAATTTTTGTAACGCATGACAGTAGTGAGGTGAATGACCTGTCATCGAGCAAAAGCAGTGAAAAATGGGAATGAGTTATCATTCAGACTTAAGCGTGAAACTGAGATCTTGTTCTCTCCTTCGATAAAAGCAGCTTTCCCGAATAATGTGGATATCAGTGCTCTTTCTTTGTTAAGTGAGAGTTTTGATAAATATTCACCTATTTTAGTATTTCTCACTAGTTTGTTTAGATATGGTGTATTTCTGTGCTTTCAGCCTGAGTGTTTGCATTTCAATAAGAGATGCAATGGTATAATTGAATTTCTAAACACCTAAAACTCTCAGCATTTTTTTTTTTTTCTTTTATTTCTCAAGTTCTGGCAGGATCTAATTTATGGCTTAATTCTTTGTAAGGTCATCTTCTAAGTGAGTGAATTCTAGTTAATCTTAGACATTATGAGCTTGGCTGTGATAGAAAATCAGTTCATCTGTTCTCAGAAGGAAAGGAGTGAGTTGTTTGGATTGTTGGCAATTGAAGACCCGGAGTTTAGGTGAAAACTAGGTATAATTTCTTACATAGTTATTGTTTTTCTCAATTTTTTTCAAGGTGAACTGGCTGTGTTTTGACTAGTATAACCAAAGATTAAAAAAATAAAATTGTATTTCTTTTCTTATACTGTGTTCTTCAAGTAGGTAGATAAAGTTACTAGTTTGGGTTTGCTTCTAATAATAAAGGAACCAATAGGTGGTGGGGTTTTTTGTTGCTGTTTTAGGTTTTTTTCCCCCTCTAATTCCTTGAAAAATGTATTCTTTTCTCTCAGTTGGGCTGAAAGGTATAGCTTTCTTTTGCTGTTAGGTTTCTAAGTGGTATCTCACTTTGCTGGTGATTCTGCAGTTAATTTACATGCAGCTCTTACTGACTGTCACTAACATATCTTTTGTTCCCTGAAATATTCACTCTGTGAGTAAATATAACTTTTCTGCTATTTTTGCTCTGACTGATTTGCTCATTTCACTCTTGCGACTGAAAACAGTGCAAGTACTTATATTCTGAAAGTTGCATATTGCCTAATGAAGTACCTTGCTGAATGAGGGCTACCATGTTCCAGCAGATGAAAGAAAAACATAAGAAGCTCTACTACCAGGTTCTGCTTTCAATGTTTTTCTTTTAATCAAACTTTAGACTTATTAGCATAGCGGATCGTGGTTTTGCAAAACAAACAAAAGCTTTTAGTCTAATTCTTGAAAGCGTTGGGAAATGTTAATATAATTGGTTCTGTTTATCGTTCAGACTCACTCACATGTCTCTGCTCGTAGACACGAGTAATAGAGGGAGTGTCAGCTTTTCCATCTCTGGTCTAATGAGTTAATGCCCCAAATCACTGGGAAGTAACTTCTCAGTTTCCTTTGTCAGCATCAAGACTCTGATAACGTTCTTAATTATTTTAGTAGGAGAAGAATGGTGCAAGGATTAGGTCATGGGTGCGATTGTAATACAGAGTAATATAACACTCTCAGAAACTGAAGTCTGAAATTCCAGTTTCCTTAAGACTTTCCATTTTGCTTCACAGTGTAAAGTGTATGTTACCGATTGGATGTTGCTTTTGAGTTTTCATGTAATTTTGAGTTCAATGAGTGGTAGCTTACCTACTATCTCTAACAACATGGTGGGAAGGGCAAGGAACTTGTGGGTCAGGGGTCTGTGTGGAGATGCTCTGGTAACAGCCCTTCTGTATCTGCAGTTTGTGTTGCTGGATAAGCACGAGTCTCCTGGCACACCCACAGTGCTTGAATTAATATGCAATTATGACAACTTTGGACAAGGAGGCCATAATGCATTTTAAAACACTCTATTTCCCTGTCATGTGTACTGTACATTTATTAGCGACAAGAAGTGGAGCAACAATCACAGTGTTGCAGGGATCCAGATAAATATGGTCTTATGATTATGGCATGGAGGACTCAAAACCCAAATTCTCAGCCATTCCTGTGCTTGATAATTTTGTGTATTTTTAGCTTCTCTTATATTTAGACCCCTAAATTCCTGAACGAGCTGTCACCCCAAGCCCTCATTTGCCTATGCTGCATCATCCCAAAACTTGCAACAGAAAAGAGTATCAGGCTTTCAGACATAGCATATTTAGAAAAGAGAGAGAGTCTGCCAAATTCCCCAAAACCACTTCCCAATTCCCCTCACGAATAGCAGGAAATTGCTTGTTATCAGTGGGTAATTCAACCACAAACGTTATTGATTATCCAGCCTCAATCTTTACAGTCTTGATGGCCAAATATTTTGCAATCATTCTCTCTATTTAAAACTAGAAGATGTGATTTTTATTTTGGAAAAATGGAGGTTTTCAATTTTTCTGCATGCCACATCACATTGTGATGCATCCCTCCAGATTGTCCAGTGTGATAGCCAGAAGTTTGACTGACAGATGTCAAAGTGTATATCATTTTGTAATGCATAAAGAAGGCCTACATTATTAAAAATTACAGATACTTTTAAAAACTATACATATTTTTAAAATAACATATTTGCATTTAATGTTTGGTATTTGGTATATCCTAGTGCATACCGGAAACTCAGAGATCTAGAGAGGAGGTATGTTTTTCTTCTCTTTTTTTCTAATTTCACTGTATTTCTTAAAAAACAATACATTACAGAATCAATCAAAGTAGGTTTTCTTGTGTGTGGGTTACATAGTCAAATAATTCAGCAGTTTTTCACCCAATTACCACTAGCTGACTAAATTCAGAGTTCTGATCTATGTTCTCCTTCTCTGGAAAATCTCTTATTAGACACATATTGTGAAAAGATAATTTGATATTCCAGTTTTTTCATATTACAAAGATTTCTAATTTCAAAAATTATAAGATGATATTCTTTGAATAAAACACTATGTCCATACTACCTATACTGTGATGCTATTTATATAATAAAATAACTTAATCCCCAAACGAAAAAGAACCACAATTGTGTAACAAAGATCTATAGTCTATTAGCCGTTTAGGAACTGTATTTGAAATACCCATATTCTTCTGTACTCAATTAAGAACTGTATCTGTGGTGTCACCAGTGAAAGTTTTCTAACAAGGTTGTGACTCCTTAGAAACTAGCATACAGATCGATAATAAAATTATTAATCTTTGTCCTAAATCTCAATAGCATCATTTTTATTAAATGACTAAATATTTTTTTAAATAGAAATATTTTCAGCTGCTTTGGCTGAAAATGTTTGTTTTCTGAGATGGATATAATAGCATTATTCAAAACATTTTTCATCCTGTTTAGCTTTTCTTAATATTTACATACAAACAAAGATGGAAAGACGCAAACCAAAGATGTTATGCGTTGCTTGCTCCCTGCATGCAAGGCAAGATAATAACCATTAAATTTTCCTGCCTGCAACACTTAGGAACTTGACACAGCTGGCAGACTATACGTCCAGATCCTGGACCAACTTTGATGTTTTGCATTGTTATTAAACAATAGCTGGCATGGTCACGTAGCAGCAGGATATTACACTTACCGTTCAGTAGACCTGTTTTTACAGAAAGGGACCTCCTGCCTCCTTGCCCCAGGCCACAAAACCCTCTACTGCAGAGATGGTGTTTTGGATCTCTAGCAGTAGGAGGATTCTTGTGTGGTTGTATTGGCTTTTGGCAAGTTAATAAAATAATGTAAACAGCTATTTTGTAAAATGACCACATGTTCTACATGCTCAGTACACAAAGATGTTCTGAGTCACCAAAAGAAAAAAAAAAAAAGAATGGAAAAAAGTAAATATCCAAATGAAAGGAAAATTCTAAATGCAACAATGAAAAATCCCATTCAGTAGTGCTGTTTCATCTCTAGGAGATGCTTTATTCAACAGTGGGTATCAATCCCCACAAGTAACATCTGCTATCAGAGGATTTGCAGGTACACCTTTGTTCACTGCTAACTGAATTTGTGTCAGTATTATAATTCAGCAGATTTTTGCTTTTCACGCAAACCAGGATTAGCACTGACTTGGGCTGGAGGGCATTCAAGCTGCTGTTCTTCTTTTAGCTATATTTCTCTGTAAACATCTAATTGTTTCAAAAAGTGATGTACAGTATGCAAAAACCTGAATTCAATGCAAATAAGTCTGTGCAGCTCTAAAGTTAACAGGTGTTCTCATTAGTGTAAGTAGACAAGGAACGATTCTTGAATGTTTTATAAACACTTATAATCATGGCCAAATACGTTACTATAAGTATAAAGATACTTATAGGAACATCTCTTTTTTCTTATTGTGCAATCTCAGCACTTATTAATAGGAGACGTGTCAGTAAATGAAATACTAAAAGCCAGTACCAGCTTCTGCCTGCAAATAATGTAACTGTAAAATACTCTGCTACTGATGAATAAATTTCTGGCTAAAAGAGTCAATGAAATTAAATCTTTACACATAGCACATATATATTTTATATATGTATCTTTGCTTGTACTGAAAGTAGAGGATTCATTCTCCCTTTGATATTTTTGTTTGTTACAAGGACTTACCACGTTGAGTCTCATTCACATATATCATAAAGTGATATAACATGCATACAAAATTGGACAGGAGAACCATTCATCACTAGGTGTTGTCCAGCTGGTAAAACTAAGATGGGACTTCCCTAGGAAACTGTTGCCAATATCTCTGTGTGTGGCTGTGTAATATATGGCTTCAGATTGCAAAGGCAATAACAGTAAAATATTACCCCAAGGAGAAAAGTAGCTTGCAGTAGGTATTCATACATTGCCTTTAGTCTTCATCTGTGGACAAAATGTGCAATTATCTATTCCCCTACATCCTGCTATGTGCAGACACAACTGAGTTGTGTCTTAAGTATTATCTCTTGTTTCTCTGCTTTGAGCTAGTTTTGGGGGTACATCTTTCCTGCTTCCCAAGTCTGGTGACTTCTATCTCCCCTGACTTTGGCCTAACAGCTGGCAGAAATCCATCTACCCCACTCCCGTGGAGAGGGCACCCCTGGGGCTGGAGCAGAGGGTAGGACGGGCAGGGTGTACATGGGAGGCTGCACACAGGTGTCTGACATCCAGGATGGTCATCTGCTGCCTGTCTCACATTTTTCTTTTTGCTCTTTGCCCTCTGAAGGAAACTCCTGTTTTTCAGAGGCAAATTCAGGTATTCCTACTGTGTTTCACATAGGGCATAATACCACTGTAGCAGATCAGCAGGAAATACTTCCTCCCAGTTGGTTCCTTGGATGTTTAGCAGAAGGTACTTACTCTTCCTTAACTTCCCCTTTGCTCAAACATCACGTGTTTTCTTTTCACACATCTCCGAGGGCAGCAAGAAATAAGACCTGGACTGGTGGGTGAAAAAGAGAGACTGACAAGCTGTTCCTTGAAATCAGCGAAAGTGTCCCAGTACCCCTGGTAGAGCACAGGACCTCTCCCCCTCCAGGGAGGCTCTGTGGATCTCCAGCCTGAGCTCCTCTTCAAATCCAAGGAGGAGTTCTGGTCTCTCAGGACCTAATCAGCTTTAATCGTGACCTCCATTCAATGTCTTCCTTGCAAGAGATCTAAATCAGTTCTGCAACTGAGATTCTTCACAGCCAGGAAGGAAAGGAAAAGGTTTTCCTTAGAATGCAGAGAGAAGACCTGATTCTCTCCTCGCTAGTAGTAATGTAATTTAATAGTGACTGGTATATACTATGAGTTCATTGCACAGCAGAAGGGAAGCATTAGGCTCAAATATTTTTTTCTTAACAGTCCCAGAGTTAACTATTTTATTACTAACTTATGTTGAAGAACTCAGTCCTAGGAATTTACCAGGAAAAAAATTATTTGTTCATCACTGCTACAATACAGTTTCATTCTGAAATTTTGTTCTTTCTTGTAAGTTTAACCTCAGACTTCGGACTGTCAAATCCACTTGAGAGCCATTGATGTGTATACCCCAAACACTAGGTTAATTTCACTAAAAAGCAACTTATTATGTTTGAGCAGGTTGCTTTGATACAATGACCCCATGGAGGTTTCCCAGAGAATGGATGTGCAAATTAGCCATGCCACAAGGCAACACAATTGAAGACATATCTTATAAACATCTGGCAGCAACTGGTCTTACAATTTTAATATTGCAGAAGTTGTGAAAACACAAGATCTGTTTGTTGCTTCTTTGCAATGCTTGGTTTTCACAGTAATTTTTACAGAGTCAGAAGAAACGGAGTAATTACAACATAAGGTTCAACATCTTTAGATATGTAGAACATTTTCTGTTGCTTAAAACAAATATTCCCAAAGAAAGTATAAAACATTTTTCTGACTTGCAAAGTTTTTGCAGTCTATCATTTAAATTACTTAAATAAAGGGAGCTTTACTACTCCCAAAAGCTGAGAATATAACACCCGCCATGCATATTAGCTTGATCTTTTTGACAGACCAGAAAAGTGTTTGTGTGTGCCAATTAAAACAAAAATGGATCCCCAGTGGCTTGTTCCTCACACAACTTCTGAAGACTGCTATCATTGTATGCTGGGGTAACCCTGGATAAGGCGGCTATCCAAAGTAAACAAACTTTTCAAAACTTTCATGACAGATGGGGGTTACAAATGCATTTTAATAAGAGAGTTGCCAAAGCAACTTTTTTGCAATCAGCATATATTTACTTAACATCTAGCAACATTGGGAACACAAGGCAGATACTTTCTCACAAAATTTTTTAACAAATATCATTTTTTTTGAAAGATTGGTTGAAGACCTTTTCTTTCAAGCTGATATTTCCCCATCACTTCAATGTTAACTTTGCTCGACATCCAAAGGACTGCTAGATTGGTAAAGCCAGACTGTAATATGAGACAGACAATCTGCTTGATAATGAAATTTCTTTGGTAGTCATAAACAACTTAGAGTCCTTTAAGTAATTTAACTATCAGCATAACCATGACTACCTCTGTTTGATAGGCTGAATCATATAATGGATATGTGATGCAGTATGAATATAATGCAGCTCAATGCTGAACCTTTTGTTTTCTTTTATTTGTGTTTCTTGAATATTAGACTCATCTCACCACGGTACAGCAAAGAGAGATATTTTATTTATCCTTTCTGTGTCTCACCCGTTCAGCATAAACATGGCCAAGAGACTAGATTATCTGTGAGAAAGAATTTAAGATCAACTTCCAGAAATGCAGTTAGGCTTTTGACATGTTTTTAAAAACTTACATATTTCTGTCCCTGTTTAATTCAATTCCAGTTAATTAAACCACTAAGGAGCATAGTGTCTCCCAACTTTAATTAATTCTACTTCTTCTCTTCTACTGTGGGTGTGGACACTTAAGTATCTATGTTTTATGTGTTTATTCTCAAGCTATATTATATTCTAATGATAGTCATCTTTTTTTTTTTTTTTTTTAAGAATATTTATAAAGAGAGAGAAAAATCCTAGTCTTCTTTCTTTATTTATTTTTTCCTCCTTTCTTTCTGACTCTCTTCCCACCTTTCCTGTGCCAGTCTTGTCTCATGACGTGTCCTGTGTTACATGGGCTGTGTGGCTACATCCCATGCTGCAAAAATATCTCAGGAAAATACAGGTAAAATCCTGGATTCCTTTTCATTATGGGGAATTGGGATGGTTAACAATTACCAGAAAAAAACAAAACACCTTGTGAGAGAGCAAGGTGAGATGAAGGGAGAAGAGTGTTAGCTTTTGAGCTAGAAATGTCCAGCGACTCACATTTCCTTTTTTCCTACACATATCAGGGACACCAATCCCAGTGCACAGTGCAGCAAGAGGAACACATTTTATTGAATTTCTGCAAGCAGAGGTATCTGTCAATCTAAGTTTAAATCACTTAGTGTTCACCACAAGCTGTGGGAGTCCCAGGTGACATCAAAATGTAGGTTTTCTGCACTGGATTCTGCACTGGATTAGCATCTGGTGGGGGTTCCATGGTCCAGCAGTGTCCAATAATCCAACGCTGAACCATTGGGTTAGGTTATATGAAGCTTCACCCCAGTAGTCCAGCATTTTTCCTGGATGTCCCACGTTCAGAGGGAGTTGCACAATGACTTGTTTCAGTATTTGGCTGAAATAAGAACTGCGTGGTGGTTTCTTGGTGGCCATACATGATCTATATGTGAGCCATCAGCTTCCTGAGCTGATCACTCTGTTCCCTTTTCTTGCAGGGTACAGACTGTGAAGGGTTTTTTTGCTGCATTTTTCCTTCCCCATAGGATTCTTCACTTCCTGTATTAAAGTTTGTTCTTGGCATTGCCTGAAAATAGTTCATCACTGCAAATAATAGTTATAACCACCAGAGATACATAAGTACACTTTGAAGTGAGTGAATCAATAATACGGTTTTGTATTTTTGTTTTGCTGTGTGAATTTATCATCCTTCTCCATATCTCCATAGAGTGCCTATCAGTAGGATTGCTAAAATTGCCTCCATCCCTGTTCTGCAGCTAAAATAAGTATAAGAAACTAATGTATCTGTAGAAATGTATATTGGTAAAGAACTAGAGGGATAGCATGAAGGAGAATTTTTTTTTTTTCACAGCAGTGCAGTAATCCCCAGACCACAGTTTGCAGGAAGACTATGGACAGAAGACCTTGGGCTTCCAAAAGTTTGGAAGTCCTAGAGGAACACAGCCATGCATGGCACAATAGCACATCCCAGAACACAACTTAGCACAGGAAGAATATATGATTTGTAGGATTTTTAAGAACTGCTGATCTGGGGTAAGATCCAAGGAATAGTTATATATTCTAAAATGGTAATGTTATTAATTAGATAGTGTCCCATATTTCCTGGAGCTATATAGGTATCTTTAATAACATAGGATCTTGTTGGACATAACTTTGGTACAATATTATGATGACATGCAAAAGAAGCTCACCCCTCCATTTGCAGCTTTATAAGGTGACAAGAGAAATCCTTAATAAGCCACAAGTAGAATATCATAAAAAGTGTTTCACACCTGTCTCCCCTCCCCTTCCCACACTTTGTTGGCTGCCCAGCAGTGTATTGAATTTAACACACATTTACCTGTGGTGAGACAATATTTTCAGAGGATCAGTGCTTAACAGCAGGACTATAGTACAGTTCATTGTAAAACTACCATGTGAGTGGATTCAGCCTTTGAAGTATTTTTTTCCAAAGTACTATAACAAGAAAGGGAGAATCCAGACGTCCTGGCTCTTCTATTAGCAACTTGAAGGGCATACCCTTTGCAAGAGGGTTAATATCAGTTGTCATTCCTTGTGGGTATTTATTGCCAACAGCAACATCATAATTCTGCCTGGTAAAGTAATGCTAATTCCAGACTGTAGCCTTTGCAAAAATGATGGCAAAGAGAGAGGCATTTCAGGAAATATTTAAATAAGTGAAGTACCTGGCACAATGGAAACTGGCAGCTCTATCTAGAGCACTTCATTTTCTTTTTCTTTTTTTTTTTTTTTTTTTTTTTTTTCCAGATTTGTCTTTCATTTGTTTCTTCGGTCTCTCTGTATATTTCTGCAGTGCCTGATACAGGAACGGTGTGTTAGCACGCCTTAATATTGAAGAGTTTATGCTAGTTGTTAGTTATACATCATTTAGGGCTGTGATCATAAATTGTTCAATCACAAGGTTTAGTCAAAGCTAGCATTCTTTACTGATGTCTTTTCCCAAGGGTGTTGAAAATTCGATTGTTCAAAGTGCAAATATGGTTTAGCAATCCCTTCCAAGAACCATTTATCAGAAATCCTAAGGAGGTAACGTATAAAAGTGGGATAGGAAACCTGCACATTAAATGGGATTTACCAGCCAAAGCCTTTGGAACTGCTTTCCTGTGAATGACTAGAATGGAGCAGAACAAAGTCAATTACTGCCTGTAATTAAGGAGTGGATGCATTTAAACTGTAGAGAGCAGTAGCAGTCTTCTTGAAACTGTCTAGTTACTCTGAAGATTAGTCTCAGGAAAGAAAGAAAAGGACTTGAACTGTATCTTACAGAAAGTATATTTTAAATGAATTCTCTTCCCTCCATTCTATGATCTGTTTTTACAGATTTGCTCATAAAACACTGATAATATATGATTATCAAAACAACACATTCAGACAAAGAAACTTTCAACATGTATTTTGCTTTGGTCTTGTTAGCAATGGAGTATCTCTTTTGCATATCATACAGTGCAAATGTTTATGCAGTGCTGAATACTTGTATTTTAATAAAGCTTGAATTTACCGAGCGGAAGACTGAACTATGTTGTGTCCTTTTTAAGCCTTCAGAATACAGTAAATCTAATTATATATGTTGCTCTGACTTTGAAAATGTTATTCCATTTTATAATTTTAATAATGATTTGTTTATACTGAGAGAGAGGCATTAGATTGAATTGTTGCCTGTGTTTAGTCTAATTCATATCTGCATGTATACATTAATAAATTGTGATATAATATATTTTGAACCCAAACCTTGCCGTGTGAGCCAGGCACAGGACTGGAGGTCAGCTCTTTCAACTGCTCACCTTAAGTTGGATTTTGACTTCTTTTTTTTTTTTTTTTTTTTTTCCCCCCCCTTTTGATAACGGGAACAGTGAGCGTGTGAGTAGCGCTTACCATGATGGCTGTGGACTAGTAAAGGAATTAAAATTTCCCCACTAACTAACTCTCCCGTGCACACGGGGAGCAACGGGTGGCTAGAGGTCTGCTCCTGCTGGGTGCGGACAGGACGGGATGAACATCTGCAGCCGGGCAGCCTCCGAGCCTGCACCAGGGGACCATTCCCACATTCTCCGCAGCGCTCTCACAGGATGTCTCCGCTGGAGCTGCGCTGACGGGATTTTCCTTAATGCTGATGACTTTGGAAACCTTCCTTACAGGCATTTCCTCAATAAAGGGAGGGTTATAGAACAATTAATAAAACATTAAGCTGTTTTGTCCTTTTTCTTTTTTTTTTTTTTTTTTTTTCCCTGGTGGTATTTCAATTTTAAAAAAGATGCGGGGAGTACCCAGGCTGGTGAGGATCTGTTGTTTCTTTTATGCTTTAGTAAAAACTCTTGAGATGGGGCAGATGCAGTGAAACAGTAGCACTTCAGGTCGATGGATTTACATAAATAGGCTGCGCCAGGTCTTAACGGCTTTGATCTGCTTTTCCTCACACTTCGGTCAGACAGAAATCTCTGTTGTTCACTGTGTTCAGCCAGTCCCTGAAAAATACCTGAAAAGGTTTTGGTCCTGAATAATGCCATGCCCCAATGATCATTCCAATGTGCAGACTAAACCTGCATCCCCAAATGTGCAATTCCCACATGTGGATGCTACTGAGTTTTGCACAAGCCAAATAAGAAAAAAAGCTTTGATTTCAGAGCTGGCAGGTGTTGTACATGGGCAGGACGAGTTCCTACCCCTCACAAAACGTGGTAGAGGTGCAGCACTCCGTTCACTTCCCTGCAAACAAGTAGAACTTCTGTGCCCTGGATTATGCTCTGTGACCACATGCACCAGGGCTCTGCTGAATAATTCCAGGGCAAAACACTGTAGAGCTCTGTGCCTCAGTTTTGCCATCTGTAAAATGGTTGTTTCAACCTGCTGTATAAAATACCTGGAAATCTATTCTGGTGAACAGATACATATATATATATGTGTGTGTGTGTATATGTATGTTAAAAAAAAAAAAAAAAGAAGTGGTATATCATTACTATCACGGTGGTTTACAGAAGTTCAAACCAGCAGAATATGTGTGCATATTTCCACCAAATATTGTTAGTCAGTGAAACAGCATTATCAGGGGACTGAATATTCTTTTGATAAATATTCCCAGTGAGTGGGTCAAAAATGTAAATCGACTTCTATTCAGACAAACTGGGGATTTTTTTCATGATAAATGGGCTCCTAATTACTCTGCTACAGCCATCTTTGATGGTATTTTTTTTTTATGTGAAAAAGAGTGACATTATTAATTTTACCTAAATGCTTGGAAGTGGACTCTGGAAATACAGGTATATAATAAGTGTGTAAATTCAATAATAGAGGTACCAGATATAAAAATAATAAAACTAAAATAGAAATGGAAACTGAAAACAACAAGAATTCTCATATTGCATTAATTTCTTTATGGGGTGCTTTGATTTACATTTGAACTGTGTCTTGTAGCATGGAGTTTCCTGGCTTTTGTTAACTTTTGTCACATTCCTATTAGTTTTGCACTATTTGTGTTCAGTGGTTGCATTGCTGAGACAATATCTCGTTTGTTGTGACATATTCAAAACAGTTTTCAGACAGAGGTTCAAAACTCCTCAGTAACTCGGCACTCCAGGAGATAATTATCCTTGGTACAAAGGAGAAGCATTTGGGTGTGTAGGAGAGAAAATAGAAGAAAATCATCTGTTTGGTGTGTGCTTTACTTACCTGTGTGTGCCCATGCCCTCCCCAGATCACGACAGTGTCAGGAAATGAGTTCCTCCTCCAGTCGGATATCGACTTTCTCATATTGGATTGGTTCCACGCTATCAAAAATGCAATTGACAGATTGGTATGTATTTGTTTTGGCTGTTACCTTTATTAATTAAGATGTAGCAATTTCAACTTCATTTGCTTAGGCATCTCTACAGGTTTTAGGCAGTCAGCAGCTAGCTAGACATTCCTTTCTCTGAAGGATATAAAAATATATATGCAAATCTACTAAAAAATGTCAGATAAACAAGGTTGTTGAGCAAAAATGTCATTTGCTTCTTGCCTCGAAACAGAACGCTACATTTATTTCTCTGAAATAACAAGGACATTGGTTTGCTGAGGGTTGTAAAAGCACACAAGCACTTAATAACTAATGAATTTTTGCATTTTCTGTTTATGCAGCCTACAGTATATAATCTTCAATAGAACTATTAATACATTTGAGCCTTTTATGAATTTTTGTATTACTTATTCACAAGAATAACACTAGCAAATAATATTCCTTTGTAACTGATTGCTGTTATTCTCCCAGGAAGGCTGGGGGTTTTCTACTAGAAGTAAGCAGG
Organism: Tyto alba; assembly: GCF_018691265.1. Classification (NCBI taxonomy): domain Eukaryota; kingdom Metazoa; phylum Chordata; class Aves; order Strigiformes; family Tytonidae; genus Tyto; species Tyto alba. The sequence continues at coordinate 5,343,901 of NW_024881328.1, read as the reverse complement.
GCTGCATTTTATTAAAACAGTTTTTAATTACCAAACCAGATTCAGCTGTAGCTTTTTCTTTCTTTTTTGCCACTCTCAGTACAAATTCTAAATGTCTTCCTCCTATCCCTGCCTGATCCAAGAACATATTTTTTTAGAGGGCACTGACTTTCCTTGTTCACTGCAGAGTCTGATGTGAGAAAAATATCCCCATTTCTTGCATTTTTCAGAGGTTTTACTGCAATGGAATTGGCAGAGCGGGCAGAGGCAGCCTTTTTGAAAGGGTTAATCTTAACACAGCTACTGTTTCCTTAAAGAGCTACAAACATTATATTACCCCGAGGCTATAATCAGCCAAGGAAAGTTTGATCTGATCATGTATGTCTTCATATTGTGCATTTCATTGGGTGTGCGAGGATACTGATATCCTACTGAAGATTGTGGGGTGGAGTTTTCCGTGGAGACTCAGAACAATTTTTTTTTTTTTTTTTTTTTTAATGTTAGTCAGCTAAACATCTAACAGACTTGATTATTTTTTTTTTTTTTTTTAGTGTAACTAAGGTGGTATTGTGGCCTCAGCATTTCTGAGCCTGCAGCAAATCACAGCAGCACTGGGGCACAGCTCCTAAATGGTTTGGGTACCGGAGGGCAGGGCTCGTCCTGGCACAGGTTTGCCCTTGCTGGGTGTGCAGCACAGGGTGCCACCACGGGTGACCACTTCAGACGTGTCATTTATTTCAGATTTAAAATTCTGAATGAGTGTGTAAAGCCTTGCAGCTTTCCAGGCTGTTTGGAAGGCTAAACCTCACCTGAGCAAATGCCATAGGAAGAGAGGTGTGATTAGCCAAAAGATCATCTCCTTTTGGCTTTTATTTTTTCATCTTTTCTCCATTAATGGTCCCTAATTGTCACTTGGTATGTCAGTGAAAAAGAGCAAGAGAGATGTCGTGTCCCCCCCCCCCCCCTTTTCCTAGGCTTAGACCAGCAGAATCCAACCCCAAATTTGTAAGGATGTTTGAAGCAATTGTGTTTGCAAGAATATCTACTGTAACTATCTACCCAGAAAGGCAATTTAAGCAACCTTCCTCTTTGCAAGCATTTGGAAGTAGCCTGCAATGTGGAAATAATTTTGGTCTCTAAAGTCTAAAGAAGTAGGCCTTTTGTTTTCCTCACTTAAATGGGAATTTATCTCAGAAATTAAGATCAGTCTGTCAGGGCCATAAAAGCTCTGCCATATGACAAATTTTGCATTACACTTTCCTTAAATTATATACTCTCTGCATCACTTGCTGTGTGTGTGTGTCTGTTAGCTTCTGATTCTGTACTGGCATTCTGTAATCTCTTGCTTCATTCTTACAAATAATAATTTTATTAAAAGCATACACATATGTGTGTGTATATATATATTCTTTTCCCAGCCAAAAGAACGGAGTTGTACATCGAGAAATTTGGAGTTCAAACTCAGAAGATCCTCCAGCATCGAATTACTGAATAGCTTAGACACTGAATCCAAAGAACCAAAGCCTGAACACAGAAAATCTTTAAGTAAGGCTTTTTTCTTTTCTGATTTTTTTTTTTTATTTTTTTTTTTCCTTTCCTTTTTAAATGACTATGCCATTACAGGGTAAGATAATTTTTATTACATACAGAATGTAAGGAAGATCACTGAGAATTTTAAAGCTGAATGTGTTCTGTGCTGATATACATAACTTGCATTTAAGTAAAGACAGTTACTAGCTCCACACTTCTAAAGGGTGACATTCTCTCCTAAGCAAAATAAATTTGTTTAGGAGCAAAGACATTTATTCAAGCCATTTATTTTTAAAAATAAGCAACATGAGTCCTATGTTAATGGTCTATTGCAGTTGCTTTGTTTCCATTTTAGTAAAATACCTCAAATTGCCAGAGTAATTTTGTCTGTTGTATATTTATACACTGAATGGCTGAAAGATCTGACATATCCTCTGTAGCCAACAATCAGTGATATATCTATAATTTTATAGAAGGTAAATTCCAGGGATCAAGGTTGATTTTTGTCAGTGTGATTAGAAAAAAAAGTGATCTAAGACTAGCAGGGGTGTGCTTTACTCCACTGAGACTTTCCTTCTCCAGTTTGTGCCGAGATGCTCATGATGTTGTGGGCAGTAGATGCAGGAGATGGTGGTGACCCTGAATCACTCGCTCAGTATTTTTTTAATTTCGCCCTCTCTCTTGAATCCTTGTTTTTCTTCTTTGTTTGGCACATACAGCTTCTAATGTAAGCACCGTGACAGCTTTAGACTCACAAGCTGGTACGAGATACCTATAGGTATCGAAATGCTGTGTAGGAATTTGCCTGAATGCATTTCAGTGCAGGATCAAAGCCTTAGACGTTAAAAAAAAAAAAAAAAAAAAAAAAAAAAAAAAAAAAAAAAGAGTTGCATTAAAAAACCCAAACATAGCTATTTTTAATGAAAATTATCCACATGATCATAAATATATGCACACATGCATGAGTGCACACACACACACAAATACAGAGATTCATTAAATAATCTCTTTTTGCAGACCAAAGCTTTTTGTTGTTGTTTTCCTATTATCTTGGAGAGTTGGGCTTTTTTTAAGGTTTTTCTTTTTGTTATAAAATATAAAGTAGCCTGAATGCAGCTTGTGAAAAATTGTCCCAATATCTTTGTACTGTGTGTTCCATTGCATTTCTCAGAGGAAGAAAAATAAGACTGAGAGCATGGTAAGTTTCGAGGGTCTGATTCTGCTCTTATTGTAGCTAATAGCAAAATGCCCATAAACTGTCTCAGCACTCGGGGAATTTTTATTTATTTATTTAGACTTCTCACATATCTTTAAATGATAATTTGTCAGACAAAACAGAAAAAGTGAATATGAGCAGTGACAGAGACTTAGTCTACATTTCTTTTCAAACCTTAGAGAATCCTGAATAACCTCCGTTTTATTAAAGGCTATTTAAACTATTGAAAAATGTGAAAATATCTGCTGTGAAATCTCACTGAATTGAAGCTTGTATTTAACTACTGTAGATTGGATTGCTTCTAAGATATGTATTCAGAACTTTTTTTGGCCCCTTGAGATCAAGCAATTATGTGGAATTAGAAAAATCATATTATTCACTTACTTATTAGTAGTCTAAGCACAAACTGTATTGTCAGTTTTCTGCCTTTGGCTTTCTGTGCCCTTAATGTTCACACAAGTATCGTAGCCAGAATTATCGGCAGCTAGAGCCAAAATTGCTTTAAAAAGGCATGAGAACTGGTAATGACACATTGTTAGCAGTTAACAGGTGGTCGTTTCATTGTCCAGTTTGACTGCAGAGCAGAGAGAAGATATGTGCAATATCTTCAAGTGTGTTTATAAACTTCTTACAAAGTTTAACAATTTTATAATTTTATAGTGCTCTTATATTATTGACTACTACCAATGTCAAATCCAAACAAAGGAGATTTTTTTAAAATTGCTTACAACTCCACCAGTTTAACACAGACGGTGAGCAACCGATGTGTTAACAGGCCACCCCCCCACCTCCACAATCTTTAATGAAATATTCAGACAGTTCAGATTCATTTGTATTTACCTTTTCTACATTTTAAAGGCTGCAAAAAATGTCCTGTTTTAGACTTGGTACTGCTGTGTCACTGGGGTTTTTTAGCAGCACAAGTGTATAAAAGACAGGTATATTCTCACAAAACTATTCCAGTAATTCACTCTTTAATTTAAAACTGGGGAGACTGTCCCTAGAGACTTAGTAGCAGGAATTTGGTTTTTATGTTTAATCCTAATTGCTTCTGCTTACACTACAAGGACAAATGGTAATTCTCAGTTATGCTTTTTGAGCTGTAGACACTGATTTCATTGAAAATTGGGCTCAAACTGCCAGGCTCAATTTCCAAAGTTCAGAGAGTGTCCGTCTTCTTGGTCATGCAGCTTTTCAGTGGCTTCTCATCCAGTTTGGATTCAACTCATGTTGTAATTGAAGTTTTCTTGAGCTAAGAAGAAACCAAGGATGGCCTTGGGGAACATTACCAGAATATGTAAAACTGTGATCCTACTTTCAAAAACATAGAAAGAGATTACTTTTTATTTTACGATGCCAACTATTTTACTGGTTTAATTTATGCAGCTAATGTTGGGTCAGAAAGAACACGTTTTCACCCTAGCAACCTCCCCCATTAGAAGATGTATACATTTGGTGCAAGGAAATTGTCTTGCAGCACTGCTCCTTTTTATGCAAATAAATGTTGTTCTAAACCGATAATTTTTAAAATTAGTGGCAGACTTCATAATTTCCAAGTAATTTAGTTATCATTCAGACTGTAGGTTTTGGGGTTTTTTCTCTTAAGGTTGCCAAAAAACCTCCTAATTAGTACCAATTATAATTGGATCTGCTGGTAGGTGGTCTGCCACGTTAATTTTATACCACATTAAACCAGGCACCTGGGTTAGGCTGAAAGTAGAGATGCTGTTGTGGTGCATAGGAGGTAGGGAATGGATCTGTGAGTTGCACTGTTCCCAGAAATCGTTCAGCTCTCCAAGAACCAAGAGACTTTCCTGGGCATATGGACCAGAGGACCTGTCAGGAGAGTCGCGTTGTGGGCAGCGAAGTCAACTCCACGCTCTCTGTGAAGCTCGGCAATGCTTTTTCTGTCCGTGGTCGCTTTGTGGTTTGCATTTTGGCCATCGTCTGGGAATTTTGTCACTCAGGAGTGACCTCTTGTGGAAGAGCCTGGGCTGGAGTCGCTATCGATTGTCGGAGGGGATCAATTCCCCTTCTACTCCCCCTTTTCCGGATGGAAACAAACGGCTTCGCAGTAGGAAGAGTGCCCTTTGGCTACCGTATCAATCTGAGGGCTGCTCTTGTCAAAATGCACAATCACAAGCTTGATAATGCAATCCATTCCCCAAGCACTATATTTCCAACCTGTTCTCCATCATTTCCTTATGGCGTCACATTTACTCAGTTCATCACATTCTTATTAATATTTTAGGTTTCCTTGAAAGTGATGGAATTCTATTTTTATTACAAAAGCAACAAGAATAAATACTAATTGTTGTCAGTTATTTCCTTATGTAGTGGGAACAGTAATTTGTTCCTCAGCTTTAGGTTGCCAAAGCAAAATAATTAAATATTTTAGACATTTAAAAAATCTGTGATATTAGATAAATGCAATTTGATCTCCTTGTTTGCCACATAAAAGCTGGAACTGCCTGAATTGATAAGATTGAATTGCATTATATTTATTGTTTCTACTCGCATATTTTTCTTATCTTCAAGAACACTTTACTTAAAACCGGGTGGTTAGTTATGCAGCCCTGCGACAGATCCTGGAAAATCTCTTCCATATTTGAATTCTAGCTTGAGGTGCCATGACTAGAGCACCAACATTGTTTAAAAAATATACATAAATAGCTATAGCTATAGCTATAGATCTGAAAAGGAAAGCCTTGATGGGTTGTGCAGTATTATTGCTATTCATGATCACTTTGGTGCCTCAGTAAGAGTAGTCAGGGATCCGGGCGTCATTGTGCCAGACAGTATGCAACATTGAAGTAAGACAGTTCCAGCTCTCAGCCTGAATAAGGACAAGTTGCAACAGGTGGAAAGAGCGAACAAAAGCAGGGGGTGGAAGGAAAAGTTGACAGCAAAGCCGACATGTCATGCATATTAAACAGGAGGCTTGGGATTCCTTTCTGCTCTTCGTTAGGACCGGGGTCTTAGCCCTGGCACCCTGGCCACTGGCCAACTCAAATAATGATATTTTCCTTACCTAAATTCCTCTTATGCTTTCAACAGGGTGCGATGGGTCTTTTTAGTCCCAAAGGGCGAAGCATCGCTCTGGGATGCCACAGCCCTTGCACACTTCCCTGGGGAATGGCCTCAGGGCAGTGTCTGGGAATATGCCTCCTAGCATCCTTTTAATCAGGAAGAAGAAAAAAATAACCTTTAGATCATAATATTGATTCACCTTCAGAGGTAGTTGCTGCAAAGTCATCTGGGCTCTGAAATCTGCTTTGGTTTCATAAAGGTACAGTTTTAAGTCAGGCACCCTGTCCCTAGTGTTTAGCAAAGTGTCTGTTTTTAAAAATTGCCCAGAGTTGCTTATCTTGTTTCACTCATTTTTTGTTACTTCAGAAGGCTGAATTTTGAAACTCAAAGCGTGGCATGTAAATATTCCTAAGTAATTACTAAAACATCCAGAATCATGGCTGAATGCATTTTGTTAGATAATTAAGTCTGTACAATGTGTGTGTGGGAAAAAAAAACAGCAGCAGAAACCCATTTTGGACCCTCACTGGACATGATGGAAGACATGGAGAACTCAGTGGAGCTTTAACCCTTTCTGGTTCCATGTGGTACTTTCTTCTTCCCCGGCTACAGCTTCTTCCAAGGGCTTGGTTGAGGGTTTAAAGTTTGTCCCCACACACGACTGGATATTTCTGTGGCAAACACCGCCTTGCTGAGGCTATTGTTTATTGAAGGGATGGTTACCAGGGCACAAACACATGTATTTGCACGGTTTCAGCTGCGTAATAGCAGGAGGAAAAAAAAAAAAAAAAAACAAAAAACAGAAACTTATTTTGTTGAAAGCATCGCTTAGAGATCCTAGAAAAAGGCCACTAATTGCAGACAGTGCTGAGAGAAGCCTGTGTGATTTTTCTCTCTTCCTTTCTAACACGTGAAGAGGCCAGTAGGTTGGGAGACCATATTTCGGGATGTAGTGAGAGGATTTACTGGCTCACCCAAACTTGCCAGGGGCCAGGTTCTGCAGTAGCTAACAAAGTCCTTCACCCACGTAGGATTACCTCTGTGATAAGGGGGCTAATTAGAGCAGCAGAAGTGGGAAATCACTCTATTTCTTTGTTAGCTCTGATGAGGTCTGAATTCTTTCCCCTTCCCAGCCCATTTATTATAGTTAGATGTGAAGTTCAAAGCCAAATGGATGCTATTTAGGGAGTACTATTACATTACAATGTTAGCATTATGTATAGGTCAGTTTTATTACTTTTAATGAAACCAAGAAATATAAAGCAGTAATGTATATTAGTGCAACATTACCAATGACAACGATTAAAACAGAAAGGAAAATGAAAACTATATGCAAATACGCAGTTTCCTACTGCAATGTTAATTTTGTCACTCCGCAGCTTGTATATTTGTGGTATTTATTTTTATTGCATCAACATGAATGCAGTCAGCTTCAGATACTGATAAAAGCCCACAAAACCAAAATGCAACATGCTGTTTATGGAGGGTGGCAACATTCATTTGGACTCTAAAGACTAAACTTATTTTTTGACATATTTTTACTCTCACATTTCTCTGAAACATTTACTGTAGGTATGTTCTTTTCTTAAAGCTTAGGAAAATACTGATCCATCAACAAAGAAGTAACAATAGTGGCATTTTGGAAACAAAACACGCCTAATTCATAAACAAATGGTGTCACTTCCACTGATAATAGGAGATTATGTTGCACCCAAAATCGCAACTGACTGTGACTCGTTCTCAAAAAAAAAAGGATCTTTCCTGAATTTGAATATCCTGTTTCCATCAATTATAATATAATGTTTCATTAATTCTTTGTTTTATTTCTAGTTCACTTTCCAAAATCCTTCCAGAGTTTACTATTTGGGTTGAAAAAGCATATTTTTAAATTGGGCATAACCAACTTCCATATAAACATTTGGCAGGGAAATCAGTGCATGTTCACTTAATTCATTTTTATTGAACCAAGTCCAGATTTTTAGTCAGGAAAAAGTTAGATATTAATCATATCTGAGCAGGATCATTAAATTTTCCTTTACCTACTAGAACAGCAGGGTCATTATAGAACCATGAGAAGTTAACTCACTTATTAATCTTTACAATTACATAAAAGTGATCATTTTTATAGTACTTAAGAGTAGCTCTTACCCATTATGTGAATAGTATGTGGGAATATGACAATATAATATAATGTATTATTATAGATGTGACCTGTGATTCATTGGTCTGTTCACTGACACACAACTGTCTGGAAAAGTTATCTGTTTGAGCTTGGATAATCTTTAATTGTTTCATATTCCTTGTGCTCATTTATAGGGCATACTAGTAAATAGAGAGCTAGTCTCTGAGTTATTAATTACCTCATTATTACTTAATTAACACTATTGCATACTTCATTTTTATGGGGAATTATTTCATAAAAGAAGGTATTTTATACTGACCAGCACAGTTAAGTATGAATGACAGTGATAGCCAATGTAAGATTGAGTTAGTTAAAGAAAATCAATCAGAAATCCTCACTATAGATTACTATCCGGTTTCTTCTGCCTTTTCCAGCAAATGCTTCTCATCTTTGACTTTGAAACCCAACAGTTTAAACTGGGTTCTTGTTTCAGTGGACTAATCCCCTTTCATAAATCATGTTCAAGTGCTGAAATAATTTGCACATCGTTTAAAGAGTATTTGCTTTGAAACATTCACCTCAAGCCCTTTTGTATATCCTTTCTCTCTAAAGATTTGTAGTATTTGTTTTGTTCTCTGAGGTATAAAAGACCTGGGTAAACTTTATTCCTGTTGTTTCAAGATTAGTGAAATAAAATGCATATTTATTCAACTGGGACTGAAAGGAGCTTTAGTAAAGACGATCATACATACGACCCATGGGAATGTTACAATACAAAATGTCTGTCTTAAAATCTCTTTAGGTTTGTTCAAAACACTATTGAAAGACTTAAGTTTAAAGAAAAATAAAAGGGGGGGGGGGAGTTACAAATCCATATTTCTTCTTTGTTCCAAAGAAGAGAGAGACATCATATATTTTTCTTAACAAAATAAACTCCTACATGCGCACTCAAGATAAATTTGATACAGAGGCAAGTAGAGACTGGATAGTCATGATTACTTTAAGTTTTCCTACTGAACTACACATACCAACACAGCATTTAAGAAAACTACATTTTGGGAAAAGGTGTAGTGGTTCTTTCAAACACACACTAACTTCAGAAAAAAAGAATCACAAAGAAATCATGAGGATTTTAGGTATTATTAGAGTCAAGCGGTTGTGCCCCTTCCATGTACTAAAAGTGAGGCTGACTCCTGTGATATGAGGAAAATATATTTACTCTGACTCTATCACTTTTAAACCCAACTATCCAAAAAGTCTTGTGCTGATTTGGAGCAGTTCCTTCATTCTTTATTAAGTAGATATTTGTTTACATTAGTAAGTAAAATTAAAGTTTGATGTATACTGTGCAGAATATCATGACTTTTATAGTTTAAGGCAATAGACAACGCAAACATTTACATCTGCTTGATCCTCAATCACCTGCATTGTCAGTATATCTGTTTTTGTACGTTTGTATTTTGCCTCCATAGGGAAAGACTATAGGCTGACAACTGATAACACCTAAATAGATGCAGACATTTTCACCACAACAGGAGATATTTTAGACTACTGCCTTTGGAGAGAGGTCAGAATTAGAGCAAGTGAGAAGGACTTGCTGAGCTTTGTTCTTTGGGAAGGAAGAGCCAGCCCAGCTTTCCATCACTCCTGTCAGCCTAATTCCGAAGCCTCTCGTGGTAATTATTGAAATGACTACCCCGACTGCTAGCCAGAAAAAAATTATTCTCACACTGTACTGTATTCTGAGGTTTCACTACTATTCATAACTAATCCAGATGCAATCCTCCTGGTACTTTGGGAGGAATGTGACAGAAATAAGGAGGTTTTTAGGTTATAAAAGTCTAAATTAAACTGTATTAGAGAGACTGTAAATCAGGCTCTAGATAGGAATACCTACTGCCCAGAGTCACCTCTTTCCCCATGGTGAAATCATTTAAATGTTTTTAACTTCCAGGTTGGAAGATGTATTAAATTTAAATTATGACCTCCAATCCCAAATATTTAAAGATCAACTTAATGGATGAAAGCATGTTATTGCCTCCTGGATAGGGCATATTAATGCTTTAAAGAGGGGTGTGCTTTGTAGGATCTCCTATTTGTTCCACCAGCTGCCTGCTGATGTGTCAGATAAACAAATTGTGCCTCTGAAAGCCGAAGGGTGGAGTACCACCGAAGGGTTAAGTGCTGTATTGTTTCTCAATTAAGTAAAAGGTTCCAACTAGCTGGCTTTAAATATTGATGCTGAAGAGAATGCTATGACATATGAGCAGCTCCCATCACCACCAAGGATATTTGGCTCCATTTAATTAATTCCATTGGCCATTGTCTTAACTGTGCCCAGGATTCACCCAAGAGGAATTCACTTGCGTTACTGTTATTGAAAAGTGTAACATAGCATTATCTGCCTCAGACAGACTTTTTGTAGCATTGAATCAATTCCCCGGTTCTTGAAAACAACTACCTCATTTGATTCCTTTCATAATTAATGAAATTCAGTAGTAATGTTTTAGCCCCTCAGCTCAGGCTGGAAGAATGTTCCAAAACTTCAGTTTTCAAGCTGAAAGCACTCTAATTTTCAGCCTAAATGGACTTATGGTACGAATGCCTTCTTGTGTCAGCATTGAGCTGGCTCCTTATTTTCAGCAGTGTTTTTCTGTCTCAGGTGTGCCACCCCAAACAAAGTTACAGACAGTAGTCTCATTTCTTCTCCTACTTGGTTTGGTAGACCAAGCCAGCCAAGATTTGTAGTTGTCTTTCCTGTGATAGGCTGCTGCTCTTTTTCCTGATCGTCTCAAACAGCCTTTTTCTGAATCTGCCCCAGTTTCAGTCAGTATTTCCTGCACATGGATATTCAAGGCAAGGTCTTCCTTAGAATTCACTCTTCTATATGGAAATGGCTCACCTGATACAGTCTAAGGATTGTATTTATCTGTTTCATGGCCACTTTTTTAAGAGATAAAAAGTAAACAACCAGAACATGTAGATGCTGCTGTCCTTTAATCTTTTACAACCAATGCATTCTCCGTGAAAACCAAAGAATGAGCCTTCCTTAAGTCTTTTTATAGCATATAAAATGTGTTCCTAGATGTGATAACAGTTTTTGTAATGAATTTTTAAGGTGTTCAATTTATATGGAAAAGTAACATTCTTATAAAACTGCTCAACTCTTTTCAAACAGCACATTTAAAATCAATGAAATTAAAACAATTTAAAATATTCCAGTGCAAAAACATTAAAAAAAAAACCTCTTGGAGAGAAAAAAAGCTTACGATGAAATTATCATTAAATTCATGAAGACACCTTGTCCAGAACGTAGAAATAGTTTAAAAAGCATGCAGGTATGAAGACCTGCTAGAGAGAGTATGTTTCTGCATGCAAAGCTTTATAATTCATACATGTTTCATTCAGACAAAGCTTTTCCTCAGATCTTCTCTGGGCCCCTTGTGATGCATGATGTCCTTAATGTGTGTGTCTGATATAAACTGATAGTTATATGCATGCCACCAGCCTGGTGCTTTTAAAATTTTGTGGTGAATGTGTCTGATATGTAGACGTGTAATATTATGCTTGGAGGTAAAATGCCTTCTGGGACAAGAGTTAACTGGCAGAATAAAGCAGAGACAAAGATACTTGGTGGTCTCTGGTCCATAATACTTTTTGGAAGGAGCCTCTGGAGCAAACTGGTTCCTAAACAGCACACAGATTTTCTCTTCAGAAGAGATAGCTGGAGGAACCGGAAAGTTAACTAAAAATTTAGTAGTGCGGGTGATGATCTGAAGATCACTCTTTGACTATCTTCTATCCAAGCTGTAGATACATGCACTTAAATCAAAATCTTTGCCTCATTGTTATGGTTTCCAAGAAGTTGAGAAGCTCTGTTCCTGCAAATATGAGCTTTGTATATATTTTTCTGTGAAAAGATATGTATAGTATCTTTCTTATCTATGTAAAATTAAAGATAATTGCTTTGGGGTGCTATAATGCTCCTACCTCCCTTTCTTCATATGAAGGTATCTTAGTTGATGTGTCACAATGAAAAAAACAAAAGATAGCACTAAAAGTTAATAGAGAAATAATGAAAACACTGTAATACCTGAATTGTTATATTGTGTTGTCTGAAAATCAGTCAGTATGATGGATCAAGGGTAGGACTGATATTGATGTACAATTGCACCCAGTGGGATACTTCATTTATTATTGCAACTTAATGTAAGTTAGATATTAGTCATTTCTGAACTGAAAGTTTAAGTCTTGCTTAAAAAATCTTTTGGTAGGTTCCAGATTTGGGGCATCTGATAGTTTGAATTTGAGGTTCAATTATGAGAAAAGTAGATATCTTTGTTTATTGCTCAAGTGGCTTGAGGGATGGAGACAGAAGAAAAGGTGAAAGACAAGTTTAAGCAGAGAGTCAAGCTGGTGACATGGGGAAAGGGAAAGAAAATAGAAGGATCCTGAAGCACCACTGGTTTGCTGCATCATTTGTCTGAATTTTGCTTTCCTCTGGGGGTACTGTGAAAGAGAAACAGTGCCAGGCAAGACGCAGCAGTGGTCTCATCTCATCTGATACACTTTTTTTAAAAAACATTTGTAATTGGTGAATGTGAGGATGAAGAGGATCCATTACAGTTATACTTTCTGTTTTTAATAACTCACAATGAAAATATTATTTGAAAACATATCTTTTATTTTGCGGGTTTTAGTCCAGAAAACTAAGTAAGCTGAATTCACCTCTTCCAAACAGTTGTTTACTTGGAATTCATCTGTAGCTGTCCCTGCTCAAGTTACAGGTCACGCATTATAATAAAGCTTTCTAATTCTGTGACAGAATATTCATAATGTCTTTAAAATACTCAGCTAGATAATGGTCCCTAGGATCTGGACAGCAAGACTTCAAAAGGCAGAGTCCTCTGATCTCCAGTTTCCTTATTCTCTCTAAGCTTGGAAGGTTTCAACTATCAAGCATAGATAGATTAAGTTTTATTGGTTGATTGTCTAATTGCATTTGTATTATCTTTCCCCTTAATATTATTTTCTTTTCTCTGTTTTGGATTTCATCCAAATATTACTACTTCCATGAAGCAGTTTTCTGAAAATATTTTGCTTTTGCTTTGATGCTTAACTGCTTAACACGTGAGTGCTGCAATAAGGTGCTGGTTCCTGATAATAGTTTTCCTTATGCAAGGAAAAGTTTCCACAATCTTCTGTGCTTTGCTTATATTTGATAGAGCTCTTCAGTTGAGACTTTTCATGGACAAGATAAGATTTGGTTAAACATCTGAACTTTTGAATGTTTATCTGAACTAGATTCGACCTCTAAATTTGTCCATCATTAGTTATTTTGCTTTTCTTTTTAGAGACTAAATTATGCTATTAAATATGTTCTAAAGGAGGTTAAGCCCCTGTGCAGTTTGTCAGCTGGAACATTAATTTTAAAGCTAAAACAATCTTCTGTTGTATCTTTTTAACTTTTCATCTGAATTTTAACTGGGGCTGGGCAAACCTAAAGTCAGTGCACCCATGCAAACCCCACATGTAGCTGATTGAAGTGTCTCAAAGTTGTTGTAATGACTGGCCTGATTTTATTTCAGGAAAAAATAAGGATATATAATAATTATTTGCTTGCTCAGGCAGCTTGTTCCAGTGCAGCTGTTCTGGGGGCTGGATGAAGCCCTAAATGCCACCACATGCCCCGCAGTGTCTCTGGAGGTGTCCCCACTCCGAGCCCCTACACAGGGGCCCGTCAGGCTGGGGGTCCCCGATACGGCTGCCGTGAACGCGTTGCACTAACAGTGTAGGGCGTGCTCGTTTCTGGGGTGCTGGTTACTCATGCCTTCAGCTGACCTCATCCGCATGTCCTCTTCGGACTCATGCCTTAGAGTCACCGACCCAGATCTTGCCGTCGTGCTGCCTGTGTGGTGAGAAGGAGCCGCCACCAGATTTTAGGGGGGGAAGCTGGGGGTTCTGTGGGGGGCACAGGTCCCCGACCGCCGTGCACCTTGGCCAAAGCCGCGGTCAGTAGCACAAGGAAGAGAGAAGGCATCGTAGAGTTTGTGTCTGCTGTTACACAACTGAGCTGTGTGGCCTGATCTTTATTAGAAGACAACTTCCGAGAAAGTCAATGCTAAAAAAGCCCACACCTTACTTAAGCACACTGGAACTAGAACTTTCAGGTAAGCAGCCAAATTTGCAACATAAATTCTTATAACATGGCTAAAGATTCATCCATAAAGCTTCATTCTGAGCTTTCCTATTCCTCCTGTAATTACAGTGTCTCAGCCCAAGAAGGAGACTGATCAGTAACATAGCTCACAAGGCACCTTCTCCCACTAGCAGCCCTCCATAGGGTAGGCTCACACAAAAGCTATAGCCTCCATTTGGTCTGTTTCATGTTTTTACGTTCGTTTTATACAGATCCTAAAGCACCTTCGGTGGAAGTCTTTCCCGTGTCCTTGCAGTGCAACTCTGACACTACCTTGTAAGCAAAGAGCTGTAACTGCTGAAAAGTTTGAAAATCGATTGTGTTTCAACAAATAGAAATAATTTCTACAGAAACATAAAATGAGGTTGATGGCAGTAAAAGTCACTTTTTCTAAGGCTTTTATTTATGTGAAAATAGATGTTGGAGATTCTTACCAAAACTATCACTTAAGGTAAGAAATAAAAAGAATTCTTAAATCCATCCACTTATTCTTTTTAAAAATGAACTCATGGGTGATCTTTTGCTCAGTTATACTTACTATAATGATTTAATTGAAGTAGAAATAATTTGATAAAGTAGAGTCAACATATGAACAGAGTACAGCAAATGGATTTCAGGTCTTTGGCTAGATATTTTTTGATTACTTTAAAGATAATAGGTGTGCCTTTCTCATTCATAAACTATCACATCTGTATTCACTGGAAAGTACTACACTTGTATTAAAAGAGAAAAATATACTGGAACTTGTGGTTTGAAGCAATAAATATACAGATGAACGTCACTACCCTTCTTCATTGGCAATAAACAATTTTAACATGTTGGTTTTCATAACTTATGCACTACGAATTGATTCTAACCTTTATTTTGTGAGAAGAATTAGAAGTTCAAAAAATATAACATTGTAATTGGAGGTTGACTGTAATGGAAACATAATTAAATTCTAAAATATTTTATTTTTAAATTTAGAAGTACAGAATATAATTGATAATAGTCTCAATAAAAAGAAAATTATTTGGTATGATATTCTTTCTGGAAAGGTCCCATAAAATTGGATTTGAATAAAAGATTCAACAAAGTATCCAAGTGCATGTCTAAATTTAAATATATGAGTCATTTGTATGACTCTTAACAAGGGTGATATAAATACAGCAATGCCAAGTCTCCCTTGTTCTCTACAGATAATTAGTTTGTTTTCCAAAGCATAAGGCAGAATTATATGTAGGTTTTGAAGTTAAAAGTGCACACATGGCCAGCAGTACCCGGCTACTCAGAAGGGTTTTCTTTTGGCACAACAATCTATCTGGTGTTCCTGATAGAAAAAGAAACTGTGTCATTTTCTTGTCTTTTGTCTAAGCAATTTAGTGTAAGTGACGACTATTCATATTATTTGTAAAAGGTTGAAAAGATATTTATTTTAGTCTAACTCAGTCAGTAGGTAAGCATAAAGACCTAAAACTTTTTTGGCATATATTCCACAAGAGGAGAAAACAAACAGAATTCCATATTCTAAAAAACCCTGAACGCATTTCTTGTAAATTATTTGTTCAATTCAATATGGAAATAGTATTCAGTTTCTTGTTCTGTCTTCCTCACCCTTTAATTGCATGTTTGTTTTCTTTTGGGATGTCTGCTTAAATAATAATTTTTAATTTTATACATCAACTTCAGAAGTCATTAATTGAATTTTTTTTTTTTTTTCTCCTCAATAACTATTGTGTTTTATATGAGTGGGATGAGACTGTACTGCTGAAAACACTGGAACAGGGCAGCACTGAGTCACTCAGGTAGCAAAGGGCAAGGACCACTCTTTAATTCCTATGTGTTAAACCTTCCAAGTTACTGAGTATTTTCCCTGAGAATTTTAGCAACTCTTTCTAAAGGAGGGAAGCCCACCAAATGCAAAAAACCTCTCCATCGTGCCTCAGTCTTTTGCCTATATTCATCTGCAATTAGATCACTCTTTACCTGAAAATTTAACAGAAAGCAGCTACCGAAGGAGACTCGAGATCAGAGGGGTCCTCAGTGACCGGTGCTTGCACAAAACTGCCCTCCTCAGTTCAAGGGGGATAACCGACTGCAGCTATTTTTTGCAAAGAGACTGTGTCAAGAGTCCTAATCCCTGACACGAGCTTGGAAAGACCAGTTTCCCCTTCCCAAGCACGCTGTACTCTCTCTTCCTAGAGCCTGAATAGTCTGACTTTGTGTACTGCAACAGACTTCATCCAAGTCCCACATGTTTTACATTAGACGAACATAAACTAGTCATACTGTATGAATAAAACGAACTCATTGATTTCTGGCATTGTGGTTTTTATATTCAAGTTAAGTGTGTATAATAGCATTTCTAATACTGTGACAATACCAAAAAAATCGTGGAAAGAAAGCCGTGGCGTGTCCTGGGTGATCTAGTCCAGTCCCTCCTGTCACAAGGTACTGTGTTCTGTGTCCTCTTTCATAAATTTACTAAATTTCATCTTAAATTCTTTTAGTTTTATTTGCCACCATGCCTTCTTTGAAAGGGTGTTTTAGAACTTCGTATTATGGCCAGTTTATGCTCATTTATTCTTGTGCCAACATTGTTCTTCAGTTTAAACAGCTCTTCTCCCTCCCTGCTGTCCTCTGCTCGTCTTCTGCTCCTTTTCCCACCCCCACCAGCAAATTCGTAGAGAACAATCACAGCCTTTCTCAGCCTTTTTCTAGCTGGCCAGACATGCTAAGCTCCCTGGCCGCTTTCGAAAGCTCAGCAGCCCATTCTCCTGGTACTCCTCACGGCCACTGCCCGCACCTTTCCTGTCATGAATTCCCAGCTCACACGTGAGCGTTCAAGGTTGCACTCGTAAGAGAGAAACATTTTGTATTAATCCTTCTCTGACGTGCACTGGGTAGTATTAGGTCTAATCTGGTTTCTCCAGCTTCCAGGCTCAAAAACACTAAGATTTTGCCTGATATCCTCATCCTTGTCTCAGCTGATGATGCTTCCCAGCCTTGCGTCACTGACAAGTATTTTTTTGAATGCTCCTACTTTTTCTGTTGAAGTCGTTAATGAAAACACAAAGATCAGTTCCAAGAATATTTAAGGACTTTCCCTGGTAACTTTCCTTCAATACAGTAGTTCTCCTTCCAACAAAGCTCATTTTAATACCTTATTTAGTCACTTTACAGTTATTGTTTTAATTCTCTTCATCTTCTCTAGTTTAACCAATAATTTCCCATTTGGAATTATAAAAAATGTACAACTGAATTCCAGATAGATTTGGCCTATTGTATTTTCCTTTTATTAAAAAAAAAAAAAAAAACAAAAAAAAACAAAAAACAACCCACATTTATTTTATTAAAGAAAGATATCAGGTTAGTTTGGTATGATCTTCCTTTGTAAATCCAATACATACTCAGAAATATTGCTTTACTATTCTAAATATTCATCCTACAAATGCCACTAAGAAAAGCTGTGGGGGGAGTGCCAGTTTGCTTCACAATGTAAGCATGTAGTGATATTTAGCACACTATTAATTTATTTCTATTTATGATTAGTGGGGGAAAAAATTTGTTAAAAGTTTATATGCATAAGAACAGGATGCAGAATATGAATTATATAGTCATTTTACTGAATCTTTACTGCTAATGCACACAAATTTCACAAACTGTAATGACACTACTGAGCACTTAAGTTGTTAGCCTGTCATATTACAGAGAAGTTATTTGCACTGTATAATTACTTTTTTCTTTTTCTTATTGTCTATTTCTGAGCTTGCTTCATAAACATTTGTAAAAGTAGATATACCTGCTGTGGCAAATACCCGTTTTAAGACCATAAACCTGAATGACTTCATGTCCTTTGGTGCCTACGCAAATAACGGTTTCCTAGCATCCCCTGGCCGGTGACACCCATTCTGTCACCTGATGCTGCAGTTCTCGGGTCTATGCTCTGTAGTTATAAAATCTACGATTTTAAAGCTTATCATAAACATAGGGAATAGAGGTAATGTCTAATTCCTGCATTTTCCTCACCAATCACCTGTGTAGCACTTTTAAGCAGACCATGTACCTGCCTTTCATGTTACTCTCTTACAGAAAAAGATATAGTAATTGTAGTGTGGAGATAACTCATGAGACCTGCCCAGGAATTTCACCAAGTGATAAAATCGGATGGCTGACAAAAGCCTTTAGCTCAGTAAAGTAGGTGAAGTGAATTCTTTATCCTCAGTGATCAGACTTTACTGACTCCACCTCTGAGTATCACAAAGAAAAGGAAGGAGGCAGGAGCTTGTTTTTGTCCTTCTCAAAACTTTGGTGCTGGTTGAAAAACTGACCGCTTATACAGGCGTTAATGCATGCTGCTCCTTCCTTAAAGGAATAGCAGTAGTTTCACATCTGCTGCAGCCAAAAAAATCTGAAAAAAATGTTGAATTCTGTGTTCTAATTAAATCTGATAAAACTTAAAGTCATGAGTCATTATATATTCTTAAATTACAGTGTCTCCTGGAATGTAGGCATAGTCATACGCCCATGCATGTTAAGATATATTTCTTCAGGAGGGTGAGACACTCAGCAATTAAGCATTCCCATTACTTGAAATTAACTAATTAATTACTTTAAATTAATATTTTCACAGATATGTGATAGTTCTGTTGTTAGACTGGAACTTTCATTATCCAAAGTCATAGAGAACTACTTCTACCTTCCCGTTTGCCATCTCAGTTTTGATTCAGACCTGTAAGATGTTGCTGAGGACTCTGGATAAGAGTCTGTAAAGCACTTAAGAAAACTATTAGTTTAAGACATCAGAGATCATAGTTAAGTCCATGGATGTATTCATATGTATTTTAAGAAAGTTGCAGCTAGGATTTTGATCAATGTATTCTATATTTTGAATGGTCAAGATTGTCACTTCTATTATTCCTCGGGAAAAGGAAATATTTATGGGTGTTATCATTATGCTTCAAGTCATCTTCATTTCTAAGAACTTCCTGAAATTTTGAAGTCCTCAAGAATATTAAAAAAAAAAAATCACAAATTCAAAAAGAAGGTACTAATGTAAAGCTATTTGAATCACTTAATGCCTTATTCACTCCCACTGCTGCCCTTCATTCTGTATGATCCCTTTCCATCCAAATTAATTGCATACAATAATTTTGGGTGTTATAATAAACAGATAGGCATCATAATAATGTATTTCAGTTAGGAAGAGGTACTTGGAAGAAATTGGTTTTGCAATACACATGATGTGAGACAATCAATAGTGCTTTAGTCTGACAAGCACTGTCAATATCCATTGTCACAGTTCAGAAAGCCATTAATGGATAGTTCTTCAAAAACCAATGCTTTCAACATGTTAGAAGTGTTCAGATATACTGTACCTGGCAGGAATTAATCATAGGTAAACCCTTGGGATTATGTATAAATGTTTTCTAAATTAAGAGTGAAATAAAAGTCTTTGGAAGGAATGTG
This sequence comes from Tyto alba, assembly GCF_018691265.1. Classification (NCBI taxonomy): domain Eukaryota; kingdom Metazoa; phylum Chordata; class Aves; order Strigiformes; family Tytonidae; genus Tyto; species Tyto alba. The sequence goes on along the minus strand of NW_024881328.1, from coordinate 5,324,377 downwards.
AGATCATGTTATATGGAGTTACAAAATCTTGCCAATAAAATATGGAGCTGTTTAGAACATATTAAAACATTTTACTTTCTGAATCATTCAGGCTCTGCCCAGAACATCACACCAAGGAAAAACAGTCTGCTAGAAACATATTGTCTAGGTACATGATTAAATTCAGAGAAAGTAATCACATAAAAGTTTTGATCCTTGCCCTGAAAAGATTAGAGCCTTACCTGGTTCTTTTAGTTGTGGTCATGCTAAAACCCTGGAGAAAGGCTTTTGTAACTCCACATTGAAAATATATTAGCTACTGCTTAATAATATTTAAATTTTAAAATGTTTACTCGCATTGCATCATACATACAATTCAGTGCATTAAATTATAGCAAATAATTCTTCATCTGTACATCTCAAAATTTCCATTTGCTCTAATGGTACTATTTTTGCAGAACTGTGAGATTTGAAGGTAATGCATTAATTCTTTCCTTCCACCTGTCATCTTGTGTAAAAACTTCCGTATAGACTTTATTTTGTGGGTTTACATCATACTCCTGTTACTTCTATATTATTAGAAATATTAAGGCTAGAGTTTTAGCATTGAATAAGTATTCAGAGGATTTATACAGGCCCAAAAAGAGACAGTTCAATTTTTTCTTGATGCATTTTTTTTTTTTTCTCAGATAATTTAGCCTATATTTATCCTTCCTAATTCAGCTGATGTTATTACAGTTCTATACAACATTAAGGACAAAGGTGTGCTCTTTATTTTATGCCAAATGATGTGTTTATACTATTTTCTTTTTGTACTCAATCTGTATTACACTTCCCTAATGTGATAAGATGTTGTGATTTAATGTATATTAATTCTAGAACAAATTATCTGAAGAAAAGATCCTGCCATTTTTTTTCATTTGTCCCTTCATACCTTTCCCACCTGTGGAATAAATAGAGATCTCATAAATTGACCAAAGTAATCAGAAATGCTTTTCTACATCTGAGGGTCCTACTTCATTTACAGCTAAATGTGAAAGCCGGTCAGTATTCAGGATATGTTTTTGCTGCTGGATTTAAGTGTCCTGGCACCCATTTGCATTAACAAAAAAGATTAATGTAATATTGGACTCTGTTGGCTTCCCCACTACATGCACTATAAAAGGCCCTGGCCCAACAAGAGCAAGCACGTGTTTCCTTTTTCTGTCTCTGAAACTCTTGGTGCAATACAAGAAATACTTAATTGAAGAGTCTGTGCAAAGGGAGGGGAATTATCCTTCTGTTCTGTGTTGTTTTTCAAACATTTATGTAGCTATATAAATGTGAGTAGCTTCAGAAATTGAGAATATGAGTTTATTCAATACAGTGAATCAAATGGCACACCTATGTAGTTTATGCCAGGGAACATACTGTAGAACAAGTGGTAGATTTTATTTCTTATTATTTTATCCTTAGGTCCTTAAGTGTCCTATTTCACTTCTGTATGGAAATGTTTTCCATTTTTTCACTTTTTTGACATTTGCCAGTTCTCTTTCATGGAGGATTCTTCTGAACCTGAAATTTAAAAAGGAAGATACTCCAAAAAATATTTATTGTGGTTTTTGAGTTTTATAACAACTTTTTTTGTTTTCTTTTGGAAGTAACATTTGGTCCTCTTTGTATTTCCAAATATAATAGAAAAGCCATATTAATGTAGCTATATCGCAAGAAGAATGGTTTGGCAAGAGGAGGAATATTTCTAAATGAGATCCCAACAAGAATATTTCTGGCTAAGCTTGGTTTTGGAACATTGCTATCTAAACCCTTGAATTTCTGGGAGGCTTGGAGTTTCCCTCTGGTGACTCACACATGTTTAATAGAATAAAATAAGAAATTCATCAAAATTATCTTTACTGCTCTTTTAAACCATGTGCTATACAACTCAACATGGAACATACAAAAGTATCCAAGACAATAATTATTCCTACCTCTAGATGTAGTTTCAACACCATAATTGCTGTTTCAGGTATAAAACTTAGAGAGGGGTTAATGCATCTTTCTAAACAAGAGGGATCTTTACCCTGCTGACAATCCCCTATCCTATTATTCACAGTATGGCCATATTCACTTCAGCTAGAACATCTTAACAATTCTGGTGTATACTCAGAGCTAAGCATGTAGTTCAAGTGGGCATAAAATGCTTCAGAGTCCCACAGAATGGGAAATGTGGCAGGCATCTTAAGTGACTTGGATTTTTTCACTCCTGCATCATTTGCACTGGGGAAGCTTCACTGTAAGTCAGGAAAAAGCAAACCTAAATATGAATTGCTATGGACAGAATAACCCTAAGCAACAAGAAACTCCCCAAACTAAATACAATTCACTTCACTGTTTCAAAGTACCATTAAGATGCAGAATTAGAAACATCCATTTGTTGTTCTTTTTATAGCACCGCCAAGTGACTTGGAATTTTAGCTTGTCCCTGCCAAGGATTGCTCAATTTTGAACAAAAAGTCCTCCACTATAATGTTAAAAAAGCACCAGCCATCAATTGAATGCTAATCTTTATATTCTATGATACATCACTCCAAGAATGCTACCATTAAAAAATGTGAATTCTATTTTTCATAAGTGATGGATTATTGCAGCAAGCTGTGTATTTTCCAGTAAAGTGTCCTTTTATTTGTCCTGTGTGATTACTAGTTTGTGGAAGTATGTGTGGGGTCACTTTAGTGCTGTGGGAAAATGGAGCACTCTTCTGTTAAAATCAGTAGTGAAATCAGAAGCAAACTATGCTCTGATCATCATAGGCATGTGTTTAAATATTGCTTTCCTTAATTGGCTATGTTCTATTTACTTAAAATGAACAATTTGGCAAGTTTTTCTCCCCTGACAACAGCAAAGCGTAAACCATTTTATAAGTTTGGCTGTTAAAATCAGATTTGTAATGTAAACCACAATATTCCAGGGTTGTTACTGTTGCTTAACCAGTTATTTTCGCTTGCCATTGTTTTATAATTGTGCACCTTTAATCATTCTGGTTCTGTTTATAACTCATGCAAAACTTCTTGCTAAAAAATAGCCCAATAATATTGATCATAATTTTATTTTTGCTCTCTCTCTTCCCTTGGATCCTCTGCACGAAGGTCACTGCATTATAGGGAAGATTCAAACTGGATGGGGAGATTAGGGAGCATCTCTGTAACCGCACATAATTATCTAAGGCACTATTTAGAAATTCTGTTGAAGGGACAGTGGGCCAACTCCTGTGAGATCAACTTGTGGAGAAAATACTGTGTTTTGGTGTATTGATTGATTGATTGATTGATTGATTGATTGATTGATTGATTGATTGATTTTCAAGAGAAAATGGAAAGCTATTCTTTTCTCTGAAAGCAGAAGCCATCCCTCTCAGCTGGAGATCCTTGCTGGGGAAGACTCCTGGGGAATATCTGGGGGGAATGGGCAGGGTGAGAGAGCCCAGGACACGGGACAAGGGTGGTGAGGCTCAGGTGATTTCTTAGAGAACTTAATAAACCTGCTTGTTTAAGGAAACCTTTGGAGAAGATCTTCCCATGGCATCGCTTGCTGCTTCTGGATCATGCTGAGTTTCTCCTTCCTACAAATACTGCTTATTTTGATAGCTATGATGGTGACCTGTAAGCACCTCAGCAGAGAAAAAGTTAAATTTATGTCTTTGAAACTTCCTCCAGGGGATTTTCTGCATCTGGGTTCTATGTCTTTTTGACACAGAGCAGGAATAAATTGAGCTCAAAATGTTTCTCAGTTTGGTAAATGCCTAAATATAATAAAATATAATCATTAGGACAGGAATACTTTTCTTTCCATAAATTAATGCATCTTGCACACATTTCATGGCATATAGCCATGTTTTCTATAACTGCATTAAATATATATATAACGTTTAATCCATCTTGGCAAGAGGATTCAGTCCTTCGCTAGTGGTGTAACCATCCATCCTTTCTCATAACAAGTAGTATATAGCTAATAGTGCATAGCACACTTAAAGTCCAGAGTTTTAGCTGAAAAATCATCCATGTGAAACTTGTGGGATTCATGAACATTTCATGAGTAAACTGGTCGCCATCCAAATACTTATGGGCCATAAATAATACAACTCTGTGAATAAGCAGCACAGTGAACTCATCATGTTTATTCACAAAAGTATTAATCAGATGTTTTGTACTATCCAACCAGCTACACTGATGACCTACCGCATGATTTTACTGGGGTAGCTATGGCTATTATTTTCTGAAGATATTTGAACAAACTACTTTTAGTTTAAAAATATTGTTTCACTGAAGCCTTTTCTTTTCATTTCCTTTAGTTTTCAGACTGAACTACAGTGCTTCTGACACAAATGACAGAAACCGTGTTAAAAGCAGATTAAAGAAGTTCATCTCCCGAAGACCCTCCTTGAAAACATTGCAAGAAAAGGGACTTATTAAAGGTGTGTTTGGTCTTATATAGATATGTTTCTGGAGTAAAAATTCACAAATTAGTTTTTCATTCTCAGTTAAATGAATAAGTGCATTGGACAAATACTTCTTAGATATGGTTTTGTTGTTATATCTCCTAAAACTTGCACTGCTGAACTGTAAAGAAAAACTCAACATATGGTGTTACATCTACCTCTGTGCTGATTACTGCTTCATTTTTCTGCTTTGGTGTGCATGTGGTAGAAGCCCCTCCATTTAACACAGGTACTCACCATGTACATTTCAAATCAACATGCTGCATACTCCATTTCTTTTTAAGAAAAGCATGTTGATATAGTTTTATATTTTGGAATCTGAAATAGGAACTTCAGATACTGTGCTAATTTGTTTTCTGGGGTAGGCTGGAATACTTTCTGCTGTCTCCTCTCATTATTTTTCTAACTTGCCAACAAAGTACATTTTTAACAATTTAAAATACATGCCAGTGAATAATAAATGCTTTGAATCTGTGATTTTTTTTTTTCCCTACTCCAATTTCTTGCTAAGTTGGTCAGCCATCACTTTCACATATCCTTAAAAAACTGTTTCTTTGATAAAATGTGTTAGTCTATCCAAGGAGTAAGCGTTTTGTTAAGAAGCTGGTAGTTAACTTGAAGGCAGTAGCATTCTGACCACTAATAATCAAGCAAAGCCATGTTTTCAAATATTGTCTGGAATAATGTTTTAAAAATTTACGCACTCCCAAATTATTATGTGTGAAACCCACAACTGCACATGCAAATTGACTAGAAAGAGGCATTTTGCCAGCAGCCCCTGTCAATCTCTGGAGTGTGAGTTTTCCAGTGGTGTGTCAAAAATGGCAAGGGGTGTTTCTAGTGTGTATTAAACTTGTCTGTCCTGAGCCAAGAGATTGACCCCAGCCAGCAAAAGCTAAAGCAGCCACAAGAGTTAAACACCAGCTGGGCCCATGTCTGAAGAGAAGATTTTATGAATTAAGTTCTTATGTTTTAGATTCATGCAGAAATGTTCAGTGCAATGTTGCTTACTGTAAGGAAGTCTTCATTATATGAAATCATTATGTGCCTTAGTGATGGGATTCTGCTTCTAGCTGCCACAGAAACTTAGGGAAAAAAAAGCAATTTATACATAAATATATATGTGTGAGATGTGCACACTCACACACCAAACTTTCAGGATCTGTCCTTACGCATTCATAGTCTCTTTGAAGTACTCTGTGGGTTGAGGGTGGGATTTGAATGCATCACATTAGTTTGTTTCAGTTATTACAGTAATAGAGTAGTAATTTATAGTCTTTTAATTTCTGGTTTTAAGGGTTGGGGTTTTTTTTAGTTTAATAAAGTGTGGCTGATGAATCTCCTGTGGTGTTACATAGGGATCAGATGTGATCCCTGCTAACAAATCCAGATTCATTAGCATAACTCAAATCCATCCTCTAATATATCTCTCTAGGAAAGCCAGATGAATTTGGGTTTGGCTACGGTTGCATTAAGCTCTTGATTCATAAACATAGCTTGATTCTACCTGGGATAGTCTTTTACAGCTAAGAAAAATACATGATTTGTGACACACTAATTCAGAATCGGTACCCAGCACAGTTTTATTACCAAACTGTTACCAAGAGGAAAACATGTTATTTATCCACCATGAAGTTTCATTAGGATTAGGTTTTGGCCATGCAAATGAGGCAGGATTCGTTAGCACGGCTTAATTCCAATCTACAGTAAGTCTATGTGAAATGCTCATTTGATAAGGTTCCTTCATTGTCTTCACCAGAGTTTATCCCTTAATCTGTTAAAATGTTATGAAAATGCAGTTGCAGTGCTTATAGAGAGACCACTTTTAAATGTTAATTTTTAGGCTCACATTAGAATATTTTTAAATCACAAAATGCAACCATCCAGATTAAAAATGAAAAGCTTGCCAAATTTTTGTATTATAAGATGCATCTATTTATTTTTATAAAGGTGACTTAAATGGTTGCAGAAACCTCTCAAAACTATTTTTTTGCTCGTTTCTTAAGGGAAAAAATGTTAACCAATTTTTACAAGAAAAAATTCCTCCAGCTCTGAGAACATGCATGCTAACTTTTATCCCATAGGGAAATACTTCTGTCAGAATTGTAAATCCCTTAAAATAGGGGCTCGTAATAAAAGTGTGTCTAAAGCCTTGCAGGACATCTTGGTACCGAATTTCTGACAAAGAGCTGTTCTGTGTGCTAGTGAAGAATTGATATAAATATCTGTGAAGCGTGTGGTGTTAATTACTCCAATGCAGTGGCACTGTAGGTACTGTGAAAACCTTCACTTTTCATCAAGTGCTATTCATATTTGCCAGGGGCACTATAAAGCTCTCAAATCTATATTGATTTTTTACATTGTATGTCACATTGGAACCAAAACTCCAATAAATTTAACACGTAAATTATAGTCATGAGTAAATACATTTTAAGGTGGTAAGTTCACTTAAACACAGTTCTGTGCTCTGTTAGTCACTGATGTGTACACCCTTGGCCAGAAGGCTCGACACATTTCTCTGCATTAACCAAATTTGGGAATACAGGCTTCAAAATTAAATAGCAGTTTGATCTCCTGGGGTACTTTGTTCTGCCAACACTGTTATCAGAAAATCTAGAAATTATGTGATTGTCATTTAACTCTTAACAAAACTTTGTTCATGAAGTATATAGCAAATATCTATGTAGTAAATAAAGTAGGTGACAAATGAGAAGAATAAGAAGTAGGAGGATAATAATCAGACAAGGGAATGTAGCAGACTAACATGTAAATTTTAGTTGGATGTTGATTTGAAAATGAAGACGCGCCAATGCTTTACATGACAAAAAGTTATTTTTGTCATCGCTGTCCCACTTGCTTTCTAGTCCTTTGCGTAAAAGAAGCCAAAATGGGAACAGCACATTGGCTCCATTCATTGTGATGGGTTTTTTGTATTCTAGTGAGAGCTTAATTAAGATTGTCAGTCCTCCTCATTCCACCTCACTCATGCTTACACAAAATATCTTTGCTTTAGAAGCATTTTGAACCATTTTTGAGATGTACAATATAGCATTTTTGCATAGTCTGTGTGTGTCTATATGCACACTTACATTCATATATATCCATGCATGCATTCAAACCTAGAAATAGTAAAGAAGAGGCACGTTCCATGTCTGCCATTTTACAGTATTATTTTGAGAATAACAGTTCAAATTTATATGCTAGGGCAGGGGTCCTCAGTTCCTCGGGATTGAAATATTCTCAGAATTTACAGAATCTGCACTAATATGCTAGAAAAATAATATATAAATCTTCTCTTTTAAAACTACTTTATCGTCTATCATTGAACTTTGATCTTTATGTTTGAGCTTTGTCATGATTTAATATTACCCAAAATGAATTGCCAACCTTCAACTTGATATTGGCCTGCTAATTTCCTGATTTCTGAGCCTTTCTTGTCCACAAAAAAAATGCTTCTATGAAACGCTGATTTTAAAGCTATGGTGGTTGTGTTGGTAATAGACTCACAAAATACACTTTCAGTAAATGGTAAAAAAAAAATGAGTAACAATAACATAAATGACACTGTGGGAAATGAGGAAAATGCAGCTATGCATCTGGCAAGAAATTAATCTGGGTTTTTTGGGGGTGGCTTTTTTTTTTCTCAAAAGCTAGACACCAAAGGAACTTCATTGAATTTATTTCATAAGTTAAGTTAGGGCAAAACCCAAAACAGCATAAAAATTGGAATGGTTACAACTGTTTCAAGATTAAAATAAAAGCCACTCAATTGCTAGTGAAAGGAACTAGCTGTGCTTTGGCTTGATAGCCTATAGAACAGGGCTCAGCATATGTTGGTGGTTGTGCAGATAGCAGCACAGAGATCACCAACCATTTTATTTCCAGACAAGGGAAAACATCTTTGTTGTTTCATAGGTCTCAATGGACCTTGGAGTAGTTTAATGTAATGAGTGTAATGGTCATGAAAAGTCCAAAAGAGTAGATCAAGACCTACCTTTGGTGTGTTCTGCAATTCTTCTGGGTTATGCAGGAATTTAGCAAGCGATCTGGTGCCCATAATAGCTTAGAGGAAATGTTGCCTTTGATTTGCATGGTCAGTGGGTCAAAAGAGTATTTATTTCTTTCTTTGACCACTGTGTGGACATTTGGAAGTACAATTAACAACCCCTGTGTATGGCCAAACACTGGACAAATTGATTATTTCCTTTGACATGATAGTCAGAAATAATTCAGATAATTTTAAAATATCTCATTTTTGGAGATCTGTTTTGAGGAGTACAGCAGACTCACTGTCTTTAAATTCAAATGAGCTCTTGTCCCTAGTAAAACACCATCATTTCTTAGAAGAGTCCAGTGTCTACAGGGCTCTCTCTTTTCCCTTTTTCTGAGAATGTGAAACAAATCTGGCAGCTCATATGCCACTTAATAGTAACTGTTCAGAAATGTAATTTTTTTTTTTAAATTGATGACCATCACAGATCAACGATATATAGTAAATCTCCAAGTTAAAAGGACTGGCAATATTCCCAGCTAGCATAAATCAGGAGGGCTCCATTGACAACCTTGCTGACTTCAGTCAGCTGAGGACCTGGCCCACTTATTGTAAAAGCATTGTGGCATTATTTGGAGCCTCTGTCTGTGATGAGCATCATTTTAATGTCTGACTTAATATGTCTAACTCTACAGATGGAGCAGCTAGACGAAGTCACCTTTCAGAATATGGCCCTTTCCAACCATATCCCTTCCCCCTCCAAACAATTCACTGCTGTGATGTCTACTGTTATGTCCCTCACTCTGTACATTCCTCTCTTATTTTGCCTTTTGTTCTCGTTACCCTTTTTCCTTCCCAACATTCAAAAAGATGCAAATAAAACAAACAATTTAGATGTTGATACAAAGCTCTAGTAGTCCAGCAGTTCAAATCCAGATGCAGCAGTTAACTCTGTTCCTGGAAGGCACTGAACTGCACAGATATAATTTGTGTTTCTAAAAACTCGGACACTACACCATTATACCTTCTCCTCTTGTGTCAGAACTTGAACTTCTCCCTGAGAAATGGCAATATTAGCCATGCCCTTCCCTGCTTTTTTAATAAAAAACACTGAAGTATGAGTTCCTTCCAAGTGTGGCCACATCTCATCCATGTACACCAAGAACAGTTAAACAATGACATTCTCAGTGAGGATGTGGCTTTAGTGATTTTGGTTTAATTGTTTCTCTTCCAAAAGTATTGTCTCCCATAGACTAGATTTCTGCAGCTCAGAATTAGTGGCTTTGCTGCAGCCTGCAAGAGCTACTCAAAAAAAAAAGTAGCTCTGTCAGGCTCAGGGAAAACTTGAAGCTCCCCAGAACGAGCAATTCATTGCAGCTGTAATCATCATTTTATGTTATACAACTTGTGAATGTCCATTCCCTCCTCTTCTGGTGTCTCATTTTATATCCATGTGCGAAGCCGTCACACACCCCACCATCTTAAATAGAAAGTTTAATGTGCAGATATCAGGGATGTGTAATGTAAACCATACCACCAAACATATTATGAATATATTGCTCTTCTTAAAAATGCTTGTTGGTTTTTCATACTACAGTATTGACTAACTGTCTGTGTTTGATGTATGGTTTACCAGCCTGATGTAGACTTATGGTTAGAGCTTAACTTGTTAGTTCTGCTTTTGCAGCCAATTCAGAATAACTACAGATGCCCCAAGATATTAAAATTGACTGCTCAAATGGACTCAGTGTGGGAGTTTCATTGGTTTTAAATTGATAACAGCTGAAAGAGTGAATGATTAAAGCTGTATATGGGCATAGTATGCAGCTCCTTTGTACAAGCTCTTGTGAACAGAATCCACTGTATGGGAATTGCCTTTGTTCTAATAAAAGATATTTCTGAACAATTGTTAGTTTAAATTTTTAAATGATGAAACAAGAGCATTTCAGGAGCCTATAGAGGAAATAATTCCTGAGAAACTGGAATAACTCTGAGAAGATAAAGTGGATTTCTATTCAGAGGGGAGCATTTAAAGTTAAGTAGCATTCCATAAGGTGGTAATTGTGTCTATTTCCCAGGCATTTGAGTTAAATAAGCTGGATAGGAAACATAAACTGTCATAACAGGAGGCTAGGAGTGTTGTGTACATCTTTTTTTTTTTTTTTTTCCCAAGTCATAAAAAATGAAGTTTTGAAGGGCCTTATCACAAATAAATCAAACAAAGGCTTTTTTGCTTCTCCCTTTGGGAACAATTCGTATTTTTTTGCAAAAATGTCCTGGATAGATTCCCCTTAAATTATTTTCAAAATATGTATACACACCTATAAAAGAACAAGAAAATAATATCTTAATCTTAGTTACACATAAATCTAGCTTACAAAAGCTAGTAATTTGCCATGTCTATAATTCCTTGTTTTCAAAATACTGCACAAATGACTCTTGACTGAGTTTTCCTCAACTATTCCTGTGACCTCTAATAGTGTAAATATGGCAGTGTGACTACCACCATTCCCATGTTTATGTACAGAAACAGAACCAGCAAGAAATCAATCGACTAGATTAAGTCACAGAGTTTGTGGTTCAGGAGTACCCAGAATTCACAGTATCTGTATGACTCATGAAATCAGGTACTTACACATACACATGAATTTCTAGAAGGAGAAAAAAAAAAAATCCAAAGCAGTTGTGTGTTGTTGTTGTACCATAGTCTCTTTTGATGCCCAGCAAATACTGATGCTTTTCTGCCCCTTCCATTCAAGACGAAAGTCCTGAGTACCTATATTCTAAAGAAGAGGTGTTTTGAAGCTTAACTGCAGGATACAGAATGTGACTATATCCTTATACTGAAAGGTACATAAAATAAGGTTAAACAGTTTGCTAGAGAAGATACAGAATCTGCACCCAGAAAAGAAGTAATGGACTAGGTGAAAATTACATAACAGTTTCCAGCCTTTTAAACATTTCTTCCCAGGAATACCAAGTTTTCTGCATTTGTACTGGGGACTGAAAGAGTAACTGCAAAATAATCCTGGAAGTTTGTTATAAACTGGTCATAGTAGAGAAGAGAAGCTGTTGAGAATTCATGAATTAATTTTGTTTCAGTTCTTCATGTATTGCCATCTAAACAGTGCACTTCTTTGCCTGTTTTACTTCTGAAACTGTTTACAAGTGTCTGTCCACCAAATAAGATACATTTTTACTTCTTTTTAAAATAATTTACATTGGAGACCATTCCATATTATGCAAAGAATTTGACAGGTCTTTGCTAAAATTTTAAAAAACAATTAAGATGTCAAAAGAGGAAGTGCTAGTACATTTTAATCATAAATCTCTGTATATATAATTACCACTGAAGGCAGCTATAAATGTTTTATGAAGAAAATGTAACCAGACTGTGCTTTGTCAGAAACATAACCCCAAAACATGTAACAGACTGTTCGCTAATGCTTAACGCCACACATGCACACAACCTTCTTCCGTGTAGTTCTGTGAACCCAGTCCTCCATCCCTTCTGCAGCCGAAACTCCGATTAACTTAAATTCAGGCTTTGATGTACTCTACCAGAATGCAGATCACATGTATTGGGAGGTGCTGGAATAAACTTCCCTGACACCTATCAAGAAGTCCAAACCATCCCATGCACACTGCCTTGTTTCCCTGATTGTTCCTTACTCTGGGGTAATAGGAAAGAAAAGGCAATTGGGTTGCTCTTGAAATCTAAGCTTAGTAAGACATAGTAGTGATTGACAATAGGAAAACGAAGCTCCTTGCAAAGCAAAAAATAAACAGATGGAGGTTTGCCTGTTAGTGAGAAAAAGGTGTGCTGCTTGGAGGGAGAAGCACTCAGACTGATCATGGTGGAAGATGGTGGGACTGACCGTGGAGGAAATATGCAGGGCCATGGGAGCTGTAGAGGACAGCAGGAGCTCCTGTTCCTCTGCAAGTCATCATGCTTGTTGGGTTTTCTGTGCAGAGCCTGGCCTTCTGCTAGTGCCATCCTGTTATCTATATAAAAATTTTCAGAGCCTTTACGCCAATTTCCAAAATGTAGTTGAAATGCTATATGGAGACTGTCTCTTCGGATAAATGATGATAGTACACTCCTATTGTTTAAGCATTTAACTGGCTCCTATTGAGTAGTTTCTCCCATCTGTTTGATTCATTTTGATTCTACCTGACAACATCCCCATTACTGATTACTCTTTTCATAATTTCTCAAATGTACAGAGTAGAAATAAGGTTCAGGAAGCTAATCAGTAATCTGAGGAGTTTAACCTCTTTGTACAAATATGTTTTAAGATCAACATTCAAAGTTTTTCAGAACTTTAAAATCATAAAAGATAAGAGGTTATCTAGTTAAATGATTATTCATATTCACCAAAGAAGCAACACAAATTACAAGTTAAACTTGGTGTAAGATTCAGTCCTCATCAAAAGACATCTACTAGTTTATATTTTTAAAACAGGTAATTTGATGATTAAAGAAACCTCTTGTAAAGGTGAGATGACATTGTCTTATGTCCTAATGATGCAAAGTAATGAAGCCCTTGCACCCCTGCAGTACTGTATGGCAAGAGTGAAACTCTGTATGTCTGGATGGGACAAGCTACTGAACAATATGAGTTTCAAGGTTGGACCAACAGTTAATATCATGTAGGATTTTGGATTCAACAAGATATAGAGATGTATCTCTAGAATAACCTTCACTTTTTTTATGACAGGTCCAAGCAAACTCCAGAGACATTCAGGCCTCATAAAGGTCAAAGTCAAGGTGTAAATAGCAATTGAAACTTGAACTCAGGAGGAAGTAGCCAAGTGCTACAGGCAGCAGATATCAAGAGATTTGGTTCTGTGGCAGAAGTTAATGACCATAGAAACCAGAAAGGATTTGTTTAAAACTTTGTCTGTCCATCTTTGATAGCTGAATTTTTAATTAATATTCAAGCTCAGAAGAGAGAAAAATCCCACTACTAATAATTTATGCTTTAATGTATCTTCCTCTTTTTTTCACATGCAGATCAAATTTTTGGCTCCCATTTGCACTTGGTTTGTGAGCATGAGAAATCTACAGTCCCACAGTTTGTAAGACTATGTATAAAAGCTGTTGAAAAAAGAGGTGAGTTCCTTAACATTTAATACTAATTTTTTTCTCTATTAGTAATCAGAACTTTAACCTTCTAACTTTGCTTGAATTGCCAAGGTAGGCAGGCAGTTCAATTTATAATATAGTTATGAACTGAAATATATCACATTCTGTATCTTCATTTTCTTTATGTGATAAGACACTAATAGAACCCATTCATGCCGATTATTCCTTATATTTTGTTTGACATGTTGTTTTAGTCTTTCTCTGGGTAAGCAAATGCTAAACATCAATAAAATGTCAGTAACTTTAATTCTGAAGACTCTGGTGAGTGTAATGCCAATACTTTTTCCTAAGTCCTGAACTGTATTCAACCAAAATAAGTGTTATTCTAGCGTGATCATATTTTTTTACTGTGTGCAGGTGTCTAATTTTTACAGTTATTTTTAAATGCCATAATATTGTAAGAATATTGGAATGAGTATTCATCCTCATTAAAAGTTTTGATTAATGAGAAGGATTTTCATAGTATAAAAAAGATGTATTTAACACCGTTGCCTGCCTTCCTTTCTGCAGAGTGTATCTTCTCTCATTGAAGGTCATTTTCTTTGGAAGGTACATGCGGTAGATGCAGAATCTTAAAATGTATTGTATAAAAATGTGAGGCTTCATCACCATCTGTTACAAGTTTACAACTTGTTCCAGGGATCTGGGGAAACATATATCTTGCAAAAGATAGAAAATTTATTTTCAGAATAAGGCTGGGTGAACCCATTGTCACTGCCATATACTGGAGTCTCAGAACAATGAAAAATAAAAAGATACTTAGACCGTTAACCACAAAGGAAAAAGCTATTTTAATTCCATCATTGTTACCTGGTTTTATAGTGAAAGGTGCAATAAAACTACCCTGGACTTTCAAACTCTAGGAAATTCATGCTTTAATTATACAGCAAAGAGAACACTGGGATATTATTATTCCCAGAATGATTGGCAGGAAGTCAGAGACTAACAAACTGGAGATCGTTCAGTAGGGGGAGATAGTAGCATTGGTTTTTTGGAGGAAGGCTGGAAACTGGGTAAAGAAAGAGACAAAGAAAGGGGAGAAACATGTGAAGTGGCTATTAATAGAGGCGGAATTGCGAGGAGAAATTCAGAACGTGAAAAGGAAAGTCAGAGATTAGATTATAAAAATGCCACGCCATGCAGAACATGTCTAACTGACTGTTTGGTTACAATCTTAGCACAGGTTCTCCAAAAGATGCACTAGATATTTCATAGATGTTTTGTGATATCTGACCAGTCCTCCAGGAGAATTGAGGCCAGAGGTCTCTGCACTGCTGAACTGTAATAGAAAAATCCAAGAAATGTAATTAGATGTTTATTGACTGTGTGATTATCAGAGAAATGTTCATGGAAGAAAATGAAAATATCACTGTTTCTTCGAAGGACTTCATCCTTTGGAATACTGCATCATTGTTCTTCTGTTTCCTTCAAACTTGCTGTGACTTAGAGAAGTCTATCCCTTTTAGTTAGTCTAATATGTAAATAAAAGCTAATCATATGGCATGAGATAAAAATTTAATTTTATCACTGTATTTATGAGTTTATATTTGATATACCATTTTTCTATTATCATGTTCTTGGATTAAGATGCTTGCATTTACTCACATTCTATTTACTCAAAGTGTTGTTTTTACTAAGTTCTGGCATAAACTATCTCAGGACAGCAGTAATTTATGTGAAGCTAAGTCCAATGTTTATGCAAGCTTCTGATGACATTTTATACCAGGGTTGGTATTAGGAAGCAGTATGTGGAGGTGCCAAGTCTCCCGGCATGGCTGAGACTCAACAGATCTGAAGCCCTCCTCTTAATGGCCAGATATGCCTCCAGCCAAGATACTCAACTGCAGAGTCATGGGAAATACTTATGTACCAATTATGGGAAAGGCACATTTAATGAAAACTGTATGTTTACTTTCATAGTCTTAGTAAGATGGCCTAGATACTCTGTACAGCTGGCATATTGGCTGTGGTAGAAAAGCTTTTTTTCCTATTTAGAAAATATATCATCTACATACTGTAACTGTACCAAAAATGTTACTTGCATGCTTCGTTTAAGATAAAGGATTATTATGAAAACAGGCTTCAGGAGACTAACCCTAAATGTTGCTTACAAAACATTCATACTTTGCTGAACGGTTGTGTTCTTATTTATCAGCTCAGGGTTTTAATTATTACTTACTTACCGATTTTCTATTTGTTTTTCTGATTTTTTAAACATTATCGCTGTGCTCAGAAAGAAAGTCTAGCAGTGATCTGAATAAACCATATTAATTAGTACATTTTCCTGTGTAGATGAGGTTACATACAATAGCCAACTGTAGTAATATTCTTCCACAGATTAAAAATGTAGAGGGTGTCATTAACTGTTGGCAAGATTTCCTGTTTAGTTGCAGTATTTTTAAATGAATATCTACACTGAAATCAAAGGAAATATTCTGAAATTATTTTCCTGCAACTTAGATCAGATTTTGGTCATTTATCCCACAGGCTACTGTTTCCTTATTCACTATTTCAGGACAGAGGTGCTTTATAAGGTTTGGTCTAAAAATTCTCACACCATAATTCATACTTATCTATACGACAAGGATTCACTTGTTCAAGATTGAATTCAATTTTTTTCAGCTTTTTTTGCTATTTGAAGCTATTGAAATAAGACTGGGAATCAGAGGGTCTTTCTATATTTACTCAGCCATCTTCCAGAGCTGGTAGTGGAGTTTAATAGAGTCAATAAAAATGTGCCTGTTCTTGTAAACTTGCAAGACAATTGTCACATTTCTTTTTCTATTTTTTTTTTTTTTTAATCAAGCTCAGGTTTTTTTTCTTCATTCTTCTTGTATTATTTACTCATTCATAATTTTTGATGAACTTCTTGTCCCGTGTATTTAGCTATACAGATCTGTGCCACTGAAGCCAATAGTATCTAGTCAAAGAGTGTGACACCCTCAGTATCTAATGCAATATCCTAAATAGAAAAAACCTCCTGTGTATATGATGTGACCTAGTAAGGATAAGAGAATAATTCTAAACCATGCAATGATCAGATTGAGGAAGTACAGCGGCTACTCAAACTTTTCTAACATTTCTTAACTTTCTACTTTCTCAGGGACGCAGAGGGAAAGTTTTTCATGGAACAACTTATTCCTTGTTTTTTCCGTGTAGTCTTTTACTTTGCCATCAATACCTACCTTGGATGTACCTCAGGCTTTTGTGGGGCTATCTGTTGACCTTACTTCTTCAATCTGTATTCCATGCTTTTTCTTGTCCCCGGAAAGTCTCAACCCCGAGCTGAGCACTGCCGCAAGGAATGCCTGGGACAATCCTCCCAGTGTACTATAACTCACATGCTGTGCACTCTTGCCAAGGGTGGGGCCCATTGCAAGATTTTTGGTGTTTCTAGGTCAGATATTATTTCCAGTCATTTCTTGAGTTGCCTATTTATTTTGTTATCCACGACCCTTTAAAAGTCCTGGCTGTTTTTCTGCATTGTGTTTTTCTTTTTGAATATGTGAAAAGCATGAGTAGAACTCATAAAAAAAAAAAAAAAATCAGTCTGCATTGCACCTAAACAAAATGCCATCCAGTACTTCTCATAGTAATGTTTTATTGTGTGAAAATAGTCTGATACTAAAGTCTTTTCCAGGGGTGATCATTTGTCTGTGTGTCTAATGACAGAGTAAATGAACACCCCGAGCAGTCAGCATCCTAAACCTATCGAGGGTATCCAGTGTAGTTTAGGTTTCGTAAAGAAATACAGTACTAATGCTCCAGGGAAATATAATTTAACTTTCATCTCTCTTTTGAAACATCCTTCATTTTCTCCCTCCATTCCCAAATCCAAGTTAGTGTTCTCAAATCAGCCTAAATGACTTGAAAAATGACACTGCAGACAGCAAAGCTGATGATTACAGGTACTGTTTCCATTCTAAACTGGACATTGCAGACATTGTTTTCTGTTGCTTTTCTTGGAGCACAGGATGCTCTGACAGGAATGATACACAAAATTACATATTTGATTCAATGCCTAAAAGCCACCCTGGGATCCATAACCTTGCTTAAAGATTTAAGAAAGACCTTTAGTCCACTTCTGAGAAGGTTCTTAGCTTAGAAAACTTTATCTTTCAACTTTACTTCTTAGCAGCTGTTATGTTTTTTTGCTGTCGTTTGTTTGACAGGATCCAGTTATAGGTTCCGATGTCTGTTTAAAGAAACAGGGAGGTTGTTGGCTTTAAAATTCCCTTACTGCTTGTGTGTTCAACATTTTCCCAGGCTTTTCTACATAGTTTGCCAAGTAAAGGGACTGACCTTTTGTAGCAAACGCTTTTTCATTTCTAAATGCTCACTTTGATTTTTGTCCCATTTTATGCTCATTCCAAACTGTTTACAACCCACTAAAAATGACTGTGAATTATATGTTTGTGTAATGGATTCCTTTTGTGGTCGGAGTGGAATGTTTACTTTGAACAATTAGTTATCTTTGGGCAGATTATAGTGACCTGAAAAAAGAATGGCTAAAATTATTATAGTACCTTAACTATTTCCTTTTGTTATCTTCTCTGTTTGTGCAATGTATTATTTACTGGGTTTCATTGCTCTGAGCCCCAGTGAACAGATCATGTTAAATAAGAGCAGCTACAAAAAATCCCTGAGCGCAGGGCTCTTGGTCTGGGGGGGCTGATCTGCTGGGGTAGGACTGGGTACGCTGGCGAGACTTCAGAAGTGACCATTAGCACTTACAGGCTGGGTCTGCAATTTTAAGAAGATGTGGTTTTGAAAGAAGTTTTAAGCACTTACTCTCTGAAAATCAGATTTCTCAAAGGTGTCCAAAGTTTGACACCGCAAAGCACCTAAAATCAAGACTCAGTTTAGCTTTAATGTCCATAGCTGTGATTTGATTATGCATAATATTATTGCAGAAATGCACACACACAAAGTCTCGTACCGCAGAATATTAATTGTTTAAGGAAGAGATTGTCTTTATGGGCAAAGATAAACTACCTTATGGGATGCAGTAAAGAAATACAGTCAACCCAATCAAGAGAAATGAAGATAAAAATGGTATTTTAAACTACCTCACCTCCCAAATGCCATGCTGCCCTGTGACAGAAGGTTGTGTCCCTTTCATCAGTTTTATCTCTTAATCTAAAAGCTAAAGTGCAGCTAAAAGCACTTTAAAACCTATTTATATATAAAAAAAAAAAAAGAAGAAAAAGAAAGTGATATTTCATTACTGTCTAAATCATATACTGCTTAAAAGGTAGTCAGTATTCTGGTAGAAAGTTTACATAAAAGAGAGTTGACTTATCTCAAGGAGTTAAGCAAAGAGGAAATGAATTTTAAAAACATGAAATATTGTGAGTATATTTATATAGCTAGAAAAAAAAATGAGTATTTAAAACAGTTCAATGCTATCTCATCTTCTAATGAAGGAAAACAGTGCAGAAGAATTGGGAAAAAAAAAAAAGGAAAAAATCCAAAACACCTCCTAAAGCTGATGACTCCCATGCTGGTATCACTGTCTTCGGTATGGTGTAGTTAGTAGATTATAGGAGCACAGTGAAGATGGCAAAATGCGAGGCCTGTGCAGCCAAGGTATGTATTAATAGCCACTATATACAACCTCTAGCAGTTTATACCCCTGTATGTATTGTAATACTCCATATTATTAGATTTGTTTTCAGCGACTTGCTCCCCCAGGGTGCATTTAGCCTAATCAATTTTTTTTAATGTATTTAGTTCTCAAAAATAATTAATGCCCATTCCTGAGCACCTGAAGGAGGCAGTTGGAAAGTACAGGGTAGTTTTGTCAGAGTATGCTCACCCCCATCTTGGAGCTTCCATTAAATGCACAGTGTTCCCGGGCTACTTCCCAGCACGATTAGACCAAACCCATCAGCTGGTGGCATAAAGGATTTGTTCTGGCAACATTTCTTTGAGAAGAAGGGAAACCTCAGGAGACCGACCTATCCTGTGCAGTTTTATATTTCTGTCTGAGTGCAGGATTATTCTCCTATACCACTTGGCCCCTGAACAACCACTGAAATGCATTTTATTGTGTTTTCATTCTGTTGTATCTTTTAGCATATTTCTATCCTTAGAATAAGAAATTGTTCATGAATAGCAGTATGTTTCCTACAAGTTCATTCACCAATTTTCAGTACTTATTTTCCTCTGGAAAGGTATTTTCCATCCTTTTTTTTTTTTCTTCTCCCAGGCCTACACATGCTTCCTTGCTTACTCTGATATAATTTTACATACTGTTTCCAGTGGCTTTAGAATTCAGTACCCTGAAAGTACAGAGATCATATTGCTCCACCAAATGATCTGAGCTCCCAGTTCTGCTAATTTTGTACTGTTCATTCTTTCCCACTTTGGGATAATCTATTATGCTTGGATCCAGGCACGCACTAAAAGCTAATACTTCCATGAAGAATGTGCAATTTGTACTGTTTAGCTTGTGATGAGATTCCTGAAGTCTTTTATGATTCTATCTTGTTCCAAGGAGACTTCTGCTCCCAACTTTTATATGCACTGATATTTTTTTTTTTTTTAAAAAAGAAAGAAACAAAACAAATTGATAGGAAAAAAAATTACACACACACACAAATATCCAGCAGTTCGGCAGATAAAGCTTTTTCCAGGGAATTCTAGTGGGCTGAAGAAAACTGTTTCTGAGGGCATTGAACTATGTTTACTTTAAAGTAGCCAACAAGCATAAACTTAAATGTACAGATGAATGCAATATAAAACAACAAAGTTCTGATAAAAGCCCTTGTAAGTTTGTGATTTTAAATGTTTTTTGCTTTTTTTTTTTTTTTAATTATTATTATTCTTTTCTTGAGTAGAAATTAAGAGTGGTTGAATTTAGTGCAAACATATTGGCAAGCTTTCCTCAACCATTTCTGTCTTCAGGCTCAGGCAATCCCGCTATAGCCACCTTTCTTAGAGTAAGAGCCAGTTAATAGCGTTGTGCAAGGTCCAAGTCAGAATTGGCTCTGAAGGGTATTCACTCTGGGGCCTCTGTGTCTGCTAGAAAGCCACATTCTGAGTTAGAAAAAATATCAAGAAGTGTCAACAGGAAACATCACGGAAGGGCATACAAGACAAATTAGAGAAAAGTAGACAACAGCAGGAAAAAAAAAAAAAAAAAAAAGAAAAAAAAGAATAAAAGCCTTGCAATGACAATGCACAAAAGAGAGAATAAATACATATTTTAAAAAAATTTGAAAGCAGAGACTGTAAGCTAGTTAGAAGAAGAAAAAAGTCATAAGAAAGTCAGGCATTTGAACCAATTGCCATCTTTGTCATAGTTACCTGATACCTGTTTCATTGATTAATCTGTTCCAGAGAAATGTATCCATTTCTATGAAAAAAAGGGGGATTTGTATTTTAAGCCTTGCCAGTAACAACAAGCAGACGCTCAGTGTGCACCAGAGTAACATTTACAATGCCTGGGCCAAATTCATGCCTTGTGTAATTTTATTGCTTTTACTGGAATTACACCAGAGATGAGTTTGGCCTTTTGCCTTTTTCTAGCATTGTATAATATATCTATTAATGAACATGTAGAAAGAAACAGGGCATTTTGTCTTCAGAATTTTCCATAAAATCTTTTTCAATAGGCTTAATAAATAAAAAAACCCACTTAACCTATGAAATAAAAAAGAATCAAACAACATCTTCTAGATATTAAAATAATGTTAATATACTTTGTAAATCAAGTAGTTGACATTTGTACATGCTGAAACAAAAAGTCTAGAGAAATTTAAAGCCAGCTGACTGTCTCTGTAGCTTACTCTGTGCCAAAGAGAAAATGAAGGTCCTGACATACCCTCTGGTCAGAGTCAGATTCAGGGAAGTTTACACATGAGGGTATCCACCTCCTAACCATGAAAAAGATAAAAAGATAGACAGAAATATCCTCTCTTTTCTTCCTGAATAAACCGAGGATGTGAGACACGGTGCCCTGGTATAGTACACATGCCATCACAGACAAGGAGCTGGCAGTATTTCCACTGCAAACCCCATTTAGTGAGACTTTACAGTTCAGTCATTAATAGAACACTTTAGGCTAACACTTGACAAAATAAGTCTTGGCCTAGAGGAGATGTTCACACACACACAAAAAAAGTTCAGTCCATTAAGTTCCTTTAGGGGAAAAAAAGAGAGGTAGTTGTAATTTCAGATTCTTTCAACATCCCTGTTGCTTAAAAATAAAGTTATAGTTTTAAAAGAAAATTGTGAAGGCATAATTCTACAATATAGACTAATTGCTTTTCTTGTGGGAAAAAAAATAAAATACTACAACTGCACTATATTTTTTAAAGAAATGTTTTACAGTAATAAAACACATAAAAAAAAGTTTTGCTGTCTGTATGCAACACTATGGGTCAGTTTAAAACACCCTGTCTCCTTTTCTTCTGCCTGCAATTCAAGAGAGCAAATAACTGCAGTTGTATTTTATTACTTCAATTATTTGCTGTAGCAGCTTGTGTTACATCAATGTTTTAACCATATAATATAGCAGTCTAATGGGATTGATACCTAAGTGAGAGAAATTGTAACAACAGAAAGCTTCAGGAGCAAGGCAGAGGGCAAAGTAAGAGGGCAGCTTAAAAAGCAGGTTTTATAACAAGGCTTTCACTTCTTTAAGAGAAGATTTTTTAGCTCATTTTACTCCCTGAATTTATGAAACCGATGTTGTTAGCAATCTAGTAACTGAATTGTCCCTAAATTGGTTACTGCATGATAAACCCCTAAGGAATTAACAAGTCTTTTAAAGATCTCCCCTTGTATATTCGCTTAGCAGATTGTTTCATTATAATCAGGATCCTCCCTGATCATGGATGTAATTATATAGCAAACCAACTTCTTTTTGTCTTCATGCAGACAAACAATGCTCCCTGGTTTGGGAGGAATGACATATATGGAAATGAGAGCAAAATGTGGCCATTTTGTTTCATAACACAACACAACTGTATCACTTGGATCCTGAGCAGCTCCAGCCAGCCTGGTCCACCTCTCTTCAAGATTCCTTCATGCACCTCTTTTTTTGCTGTCAGAGATGATGTATTTCAAGTAATTGAAATTCTTGGGAAACAGATATTGCTTTCTCATGTTTATTCTACTTCATGATGGATGTAGGTTATTTCTTTCTAGAGTTCCTGCTTTACTGATACCAGTCTCTGTCCACCAAAACAGGTGGACACTTCTCTTTAAGGACCTGAATAGATCTATTTTGTGGTTAATGGTTGTTCCTTACAGTTAAGGAAATGCTTCAGTGTTTTGTTGGACCAGGGCCTTCAACTTTATGTATTTGGATTAGAATTTGTATATCCAGATTTTCTCTCAGGATTTAAAAACAAAGAACAAGAACTTGTTTAGTTGCCCAGATTATGGGCCATTTATAGGCAATACTGAGGCTCTTAAAACCACCATGGACCCCTCCAAACCAAAGATAATGTGATGGGTCTTCTCTGACATGTCTTCATTTAGAAAATGAGAAAGCCCTCAAAAGACAGAAAGAGCCTATTCTGTGCCTCTTCCCCCAATCTTCCCAGGAAAATTTTCCCCCCAATATTTCAAACCATATGTTTAGATTTGTCAGTCCTGAACTGACATGGTGTTACGTGACATAACACACCAAAGTAGCTGCCACCAAATGGTTTTCCTGTGCCAGCAGTAACCACACAATGGTGTTGGAGGTACCACAACTTTTTGTTTACTTAGAAATGAAATAATTTTGATGAGTGTATGGTATCAGTTAGCAAGTGTTGAGTTCTTTATGGTGATACTGCTCATGTTGACTTAAATAGAAAACGGATCAGCTCAGAAATCTTTAATAAGAAAAGTTTCTTAGTGTACTTGTAGTGATGCCCTGTGGAGCCACCAGAACTAAAAATCTGTCAGCATGCTTGGTAGAAACTTTGTTTCATGGTTCTCTAACTCATATGATTGAGATTAAAGTGAACAAAATCTTGGCACATAGTTTGGCAGTTGAGAAACATTCCTCTGTTTGTGTGTAGATGTGTGTGTCTGAGACAGAGAGACAGAGAGAGGGCGAAATTTAGCAGGCACTTGCTTGGTGTTAAATTATCAGGTGTTACATATTTTTAATAAACCTTAGAAGAAAGATAAGACACATCCTCTTCTAATGAAAACTGCTTTCACTTAGCCTACAAGCTTAACTTTGAACAAGCTGAGCATCTACTCTACCCACTGAAACCAAAATCATTCAAATTCTCCAGCCCAGCTAAACTGTAAATCAGACTTGAATCCAAACAGGAAGATGGAAGATGCTGGAAGGGTGCTGTTTAGGCAGTCAGGTTTTCCTACGTTACTGATAAAACAGAGGAGCTCAGAAACCGCTTTTTTTAGTGCCCTGGTCTATGACCTGCAGGATTATCTTCACAGCAGTGGCTACTCTCCAGTCATAAATAGCATTGATCCAGCGATGGAGCTTTTTTGCACAAGAGCACTTCTACCATCACTGAGAAAAGACACAATCTTTTTGGATGCTCTGCAAATCATCATCGTGTATTATTTTAAAAGTAGCTGAATTTGCACACTAGAAATTGTTCACAATGGTTTCTTTTATTATGTCTATTTCAGTTGCATTTTTGTATTCTGATATGTCATACATTAAAGACACATAGAGCACAGCTTACAGTGATAGTTTGTGTTAGAAACTTTGTAACTGTCTTGGATGTCTCTATAGTAAATGTCATTAATAATTATTGGAATTTTCACTGAAAAAGGAAATTAGATATGGAAAACACTGTATGCCAACTACGCTTTTCCAAGCTTTCAGAAATAGCAGAGGGTCTGTGTGAACCCTAATAAAAGGGATGAGATTGTATTTCTACCTTCCTTATATCATTCCATGTCACAGTCAGCATTAAGATACAAAGACAACGATTCAAATCAAAATTCTTCCCATAGCTTCAAATTTTAAAATAATTATCTTGCATGAAAATATCAAATGCTACTCATATTTATGCATTTACTTCACCCCAAATTCAGCTAAGAGATAACCAGTGCATTTTATAGCCAGAAACTAGGTTTTTTTCTTATCAGAAGTCAGTATTTTTCTGTATTTCTTGCATATTATTTGTATTTCATTGTGATTTTTTTTTTTCATATTTCAAAGTAAAAAGAAATTTGTTCCATTTCAGGCTATACTTAAACAACCTCATTCGGGAGTTCCTGAGCAATTCATATACAAGTTTTGTGCTATTTTAATGTAGTATGCCATGGTATGCAAGTCAAACCGTAAAATGAAAACTATGGAGTTGCTTCTATCAAAATAATGAAGTACGTGCTAGTCTCTTAAGTTTTGGTACTTATCACTCATTGTAACCCAGTTCAGGATTTTTATGGCTTCTGTATGTATCTTGACTATAAGTTTTTTGCTGAATGTTGCTTTGGTGATAGTTCAGATTTTTCCCATATTAAATGGAGGTAGGAAAAAAAAGCTTTTAAGTTACTTGAACCTGTTTTGGGACAGTAACTGTAGTGGGAATGACAGGGAAAATTATATGTATAACTGTAGAGTCCTGTAGCTAAGATGACAAAAAAAAAAAAAAAAAAGTGGAAAAATATCTAAGCAAGAAAGATTTGTGTCATATTAAATTTAACGTTTCTGTTTTTTTTCACATAGTACTGCTTATTGTCACTGTTTTGTAATGCTAAATGTGCCTTTTGCAAAAACAAGAAAAGTTTGCTCACTTATTAGACTAGAGGTTTATCAAACAAAAGAAGGTGTAAGAGCATTCAGTGGAATCACATGATTTTAATCATTATTGTGTCTTTAAATGTGCGCAATGTACACTGGGAGAAATGTTATTAAAGTAAAATTTATCTATGCATACACACACACCTTTGTATTATCACATTTATATGTTAGACAGATATGCAATGCTAAGAATTCAGTAAGTTGGTGTTAGATAGCTGTATGTATACTTATCTTGCAAGAGAGCCTCTGAGTTTTCCACACAGGCATGGACTGTAACACCCAAAGGTGTCTGATAGCGTGCCTTAGACTAGAGAATCTAATTTTTAAATGTTTTCTCCCACTTAAAGATAAAAAGCAAATACAAAGATAGATGCCTACAATATGATATGAATAAGCAAAGACTGATACCAACTGCACATGAGAGCCCAAACTCCATTTTTAGAGCAGGGTTCTGCACATTCCTTCTGTTAGACATCCAGAACCGAGTTGGTCTAATTTCTAACTGTAAGAAACAGATCCAGCCTTCTGTGTTATGCAATGAAACAAGTCCTATCAAGTGCCTTGCTGATAGTTCTTTAACTGTTGAACTATAACAGTTAAACTGTTTGCATCCACTCCCCAGCAGTGCACAGCAGCTGTTAGGAAGGTGCCCACAGATGGTTAGGTAGGACCCTTTCCTGAAGACAAAATAGATAACCTTGAGACATCTAAATTTGAACAGAGCATAGCTTCAGGCTGTTGCATGAAAAATGGATCTGTTATAGAGGAGAGTCCTGGGCCTATTTGGACTCCTGAACTATCTTTAAAAAGCCAAAGAATAATGGAAGAAGTAGTTCTATGACTTTCAATTTCCATGCTAAATATCCCTATTCCTTCCTAAATTTCCTATCTTAGTCACTCACATAATAAATAGATAGATAAATAAATAAATAAATAAATAAATAAATAAATAAATAAATAAATAAATAAATAAATAAATAAATCTCTTTGCCAAGCAAAGGCACTACAGCCCAGAAAATGCAAACTCCTTACCCGTTTTGGCTGGAGATTACGTGTGCCCAAATGTACAGTTCTTCTGCTTCCAACAGTTAAAAGTCCAGTAAGCAGCAGTACTAGTAAGGATGGGGAGGTGACATTACTGAGGTCTAATTTAATCTCTCACTATTGTGAAAGACGGGAAAAGATTTGTCCCTACTGTGCACTAAATTCTCTTTAAAATCAGCATTGGGAGTAAGGGATGTTTGGAGAATTATATCTGTCCCTTAGCTTTTAACCACAGTTCCTACTGATGTCAATGGACCTGACTGAAAGTCCTATATAGTCCTAAGAGGAGAGTTAGACCCCCCAAAGTGCAATTTCCCTTAGTGTTCTGATGTTGCTCAAAAAACACAGGCATGATGTTGGTGATGATGGATCCCCAAATGAAGCACAGTTTAACCAAAGTGGGAGGATTTAGCAAAATGCATAAATTTCTTGTATGCTACTGTCTGTAACAGGCAGATCTTCAGCCAGTTTAGTGAGCATAAGTTACAGCTGGATTTTGCTGGAATAGTTTATGCTCTTGACCCTCCTCAGTTGTATAGCCAATAGGGACTTGTCAGGCTACATGTGTTTTTAAACTTCTTTCAGCTAAATCAGAAATCCAAAAGCAAAATACAGCTCTCAGCAGTATCATGTGGAGTTGTGACACTCCCTGGAGGGCTCGGGGTCCATAAACCAATGAATGGATTACAATGAGGCATAAATGTAGTATTTTCATCCATGACAGATATAATCTTGAGCCTGTTTTTTCATGTTACTTAACTCTTTCAGAACGTAATGTGTGACAGAAAATGTCTTATAATGCATATTGCAGTAAATATCAGTCAAGTATGCTTTATTGCTGAGCTCTACATGATTCCAGAAGTTAACAGGCACAGCTGGGATATAAGAAATGGCAATGTTGTATATATTTCTTGAACATACAAAATACCTTGGCTCTCCTCTCCCCCGCCCTCCACATTACATCCCCAGCTGTTCTGATCATGTCACACAGTGGATGAGTTTTTCCATCGTCAGCTTCTCCTAAAATGATAACCTTTATTCAGGCTTTCATCCTCCCAAAAATAAACTGCATTATCCACATTATCACCACATTCAAATTAGACTATCACAGCATATATTGCGTAGCGCAGAATAATAGAAATGGCAACCGATGGAAGGTGGTAAACTGCCTGTTGGTATCTGTACCTAGCAAAAAATACTCAGTGCTAGTATTTAACACCTATTGATTTTCCCACAAATACCTCAAATCTCAGTACCTGAAATTCCATTCTGTCAGTCACCATATGTGACATATGGTCACAACACCAGACAGGTGACAATTGGAAACTGCACATCTCTGGAGGTATGAAGCTGATTAGAGTTGTTGGTGAAGGACCATTCGGCTTTTGAAGATTCCTAATGCTCTTGCAGGACCTTTTGGTCAAGCAGGAAAAGAAAGTATAGTTGATAAAGTAGCAGACAATCATAGAAATCCTATTTTATTTCAGATAAGCTAAGCATTGGTCAGAATGGACTGACTAGCCTGTACGTGAGAAGCAGTAACTGCAGCAAATGAGAGCAAATAGGAGTGGTGAAGGAGATATTAAAAGAGAAAACAAACAAGCAAACAAAAAAGAAATAAGCATTCACAAAATTAAATACTAATGTGTTACAGAGAGAATGGCTATTTCCAAACATTTAGTAATTTCAGATATTATACAGTGTTGCATAAAGCACAACAATGTTATTTCCTTCTAAACTGCCATTCCATTTAAGCCAGTGAGTTGATGTGTGTACTTGAGGTCTGTATTTGGTAGGGATTTTTCCCCTTTAGCATAAACCTTGTTGATTTAAAAAGTGAACAAAGATGAATCAGGTGGTAAATGTATTCATGTAATCATTTTCATTAATAAGCCGTTATAAATAATAGAGGGAAGGTTTTAAGTGTATAATTCTCTGTAGCACAATTGAGATTTTTCCACATCTTCAGCAGTAAGTTAATTAGAATCACCTGCATTTTCTTGGGCGGACACCAAATGGATTGCAAACAAAAACAGATTAAAATAGCTGTAGCTCATGGCATACAGATGACAAGATTCACAAAGAGGACAATCAGGCAATGAAAACCTCCTCTTTTTCAAACATTTTTAAAGGAAATTCAGCTCTTGTGAGTTGCTGTAAAAAGACGTTTGTAAGTGTTTCGCTGAAAGACTAGAATGGCTTTGTTTCTGATCCCATGATGAGTGAAAGAAATGTTTAAGAAAGATCACTTTACAGAGAGATTCAGACTGAAATGTGATGACTGTGATTCAAGCCAAGCCAAAAATTACAGCTCAGAATTAAAGGGGATGGACGTGGCTTGGGAATCCATTTTCCCACATTCCTGAATCTCAATCATCCCAGCCAATGTTTAAAAGAAAATACAGTGGAAAGCAATGAGGTCACTTTGTTTAGCTGCAAGAAGTGGGACTATCAGAATGGCAAAAGTATATATTGGAGGTAACAGCAAAATTACAGTGAACATGCTGCATGTTCAATGGTTTCATTCAAAAAAAAACAGCTTCAAAGTTTAGTTTTGTTTCTTGTTACAGGGAGGCTTCTGAGTAAGTCTTGTTGTTCCTGGGGCTTTTAAACCATAAACTTCTTGAATGTCAAAGACACTGTAACACAATAGAAAAGAAGACGAAGACATAGCAAGCTTGATTTTAGGCATTAAACAGCAGCCCTGCATAGGAGCGAACTGTGTGCTGGTTTAAATAGCACTTGCTTTGTACTGTTGCTACCCTTATTTATTTGTGTATAAATATCTAAGTGGA
Organism: Tyto alba; assembly: GCF_018691265.1. NCBI lineage: Eukaryota > Metazoa > Chordata > Aves > Strigiformes > Tytonidae > Tyto > Tyto alba. Next base: position 5,295,214 of record NW_024881328.1, on the reverse strand, counting down.
AATTCTACCATCAAGTGATATGAAACAGTATAAATTATATCATCCATCATATTCACTTGTTACTTATTCTCAGTATGTAATGCTCAAATTCAGTGTTGTAATTGCTTCCATTAAATAGTTTCTACAGGGTCTTGAAAACAATAAGATCTTAGTCAAGCTTCTCTCCATTCATTGCATCTTGAAGTTATTACTGCAAGAAAAAATTAGATTCTTTTTTTATGTAGGAATGCCCCTCATCTTCTTGATACTATTGCAGTCAAATATAGAATTATTTCTTGTTAGCTAATTTCCTAAAGAGATTCACCAAACCTCATGTCAGATACCTCCTATAGAGTCATTTCTTAGCTTGTTAAAAACTAGTACAATTTCTCCTCTCCTTTCTCCCAGCCCGCACACACCCCCCCCACCCCCCCACTATCTCTGCCTTTACTAAATCCTGATACAGTGTTGGATTTCTATTACTAACAGAATAAAGAAAATCTTGTTCATGCTACCTTGAATTCGGGCTTGTCTGTCACAGGTCCTGCAGCTGGGCAGTGCTGGTCGTGAGTCCAGTACCTGCAAATCATGTGAAAAATACCGATGGAGAGGACATCTCTCCATCCTCTCTTCAATATGAAGCAATGAAGCACATATTTTATGTTTCGTTTTATTTGCTTCTATATCCAATGCAGTGCTCTACTGGAGATCCTATTTGTAGCACATGAAGAAGTACAATCTCTTCCCTGTTTCTCTTCGGTACTCCTCTTTCTATAATTGAAGGGATGACATTAGTCTTCTTTGCTATAACACTGAACTGAGAGATCATGTTCAGCTGATTATTTAAAATAAACCTCCAGTCCTTTGCAACCTTCTTCTAGAATGTTGGATTTACCCTGTATTTGTCCGTTCAAAAACTTATTTTACCAGGCTGTGACCATTTAAGGTAGCAGCTCAGACCTTCTGTAACTTTACCTGTCTTTATCATCATTTAATATCCCTCTGATCTTTGTGTCATCCTCTTACTTTGCCAACCAAGATTTTTCTTCTCGTTGTCCACATCTGTGATAAAAGTATTAGATGACACTGGACTGAGAGCTCTACTCTTAAGAGCTCTGCCAGTTATGACCTTGTTAACTGATATCTCCCATTAACTACCACATTTTGAGGTCTGTCATTGAGCCAGTTTTTAATCCATGTAATATATGCCCTGTTAATTCCATAAAATGCAAGTGCTTTAATCAAAATGTCATGTGGTACTAAGTCAAAACTCTCATGGAAAGCCAAACATACTATTTCAATACCATTGCCTTTATCAATGAGAGCTGTCAAAAATCCAATCTTATCAAAAAATGCAACAAGTTTGCTAGACAAGGCCCTGATTTCCATGAAACCATGCTGGTTGAGATTAATTATATTTTGCTATGAATTATTTGTTCATAGAATCCCGAATTAATTATTTAAGTAGGCTGTCTGGGACTGAGGTCAGTCTAGCCAGTCTCCAAGTGCATCCCTCTTACTGCTTTTACAATATCAGAATAACTCTTCCGTCACTCTTTCCAGCCTTAGTAATTTCCAAGTATTTCTCTTATACTGTATTTACAAATGAGACGTGTATATCATGAGCACCAATGACTGAAACCTACTTTTTTTTTACAACAGCGATTATCTCTTTGTCCTTCAGATCAATTTCCATTATCACCCACTGTTCAGTCTCCTAGGTTTGTTTATCCTTGTCTATCGGGTACAACTGTCTAACGTGACGTTTGTATGGCACCCACTTCCATGGCAGCCAAGTACCTTGTCTGGATTAGGGGTGGGACCTGTTTTAGTGTCAGATACTAGCTGGGATGTTGTTTTCAGCCTCGTGAATGTGATCCTTTGATGGGAGCAATACAAGAAGTGGGTCGTTCTGACAATCAAAAGAGAAGGTTTTTTTTTTCCACCAGAGCAAATCCTGGTGTCAGCCTCCGACCCTGCTCCAGGAGCTTTAGGGCATGCCTAACCCCACCCAACACCACATTAAAAAGCAGGATAGAGATATCAGCAACACTGAAAACCATGTTGAGTGCAGATAGTCTTATGTTCAAAAGGAATTGGGGCTCCTTTCAATCCAAGCTGATCAAGCTGTACACCAGTTTTGCTGGTACAAGTACCTTTAGCTCACACCTCCTCTACACTACTCTTCAGTTTATATGCATGTGTCCCTTGTTTGCTGTTAATGCCCCTATTTTTCCTTCCTGTGTGTGGTGTAACTCAAATTTATTTCATTGTTCTCATCATTTTCACCTCTGGTTTCCATAACATCAGACAAAACCACTTTTTTGCTCCCACATTCACCAGAAACTCTGGGTACCTTTTGTAACCCTATCCAGATAAGTATTTTTAATGTCAAATTTTAATGTATCAGGTTTATTCTTTTCTATTCTTCATGATTTTCCTTCTATTGGCATACAAATCCTTTTACAAAACTTTATTTTTTGTTACACACTGTTTGTGGTGTTTTTCTCATCTGACACACTATCTTGCTGTTAGTGTATTTGCTGTATTTACCCATTTCTGCTTCTTTAAATGACTTCGTGCCTCGCTTTTGTGCCCTTAGTAAACTTTTAAAAAATTGTTTATATATCAGATATTTATGGTAAGATGCATATGAAAACAGGAGGAAAGAATTATAGTTTTAGGGAGAACATACCCTGATAATGACCTCTTAAATATTTGTAAAGATAGCCCTGGGCATCTGAGCCCACAAAATAGTTTATAATACAACAGCTTGATTACATAATGATACTTTAGTTTTAAAATGTATGATCTTTCTGTTTATGGGAAGACATAATAGGCTCCTTTGAAATACAATATTTTTGCCCTGAACATAACTGATTTTAAATGAAAGGACTAACTAAAGAATGCCTTTCTTCAAGTTTGTACTTCACTTTGTTGTTGAATCCAACACGATGGTTTCTTTTACAAAACTCCTACCAGGCCTGGGGACCACACCTATTTCAGGATACATTAATTGTGAAAGTTTCGTGGGTTTCTATGCAGGAAGTTACCTAGTGCCATTTAAAATGGTATGTTTCAAATTCTAAATCTTGTTAAAAAACAGAGAGAGAAATTTCTGTATACCACCACTCCCCTTCCCCTCACACATAGAGAATTTCTTATTATATTCAGTTTGAAGATATTGTCAAATATAGATTAAGCTTAGGCAGAATGCAATGTGATTTGGGAGAGGGATCTGTTCTATGCAACAGAAAAGAATTAATGAGAACATTTCATTCAAGGCAGTTCATAAAGCATCAGGACTACCTCAACAAATATCAGACTAATATTTTAAAACATATGTTTGGACAAATATATAACCTAAGGTCTAACTTTTTCCTGTGTTTGTAATGTTTCTGTGCAATACCTGATTCCATATCAAACTGCTACTGGAGCTGACGCTGACCTGCATTCATGGTTATTTCCGTTTTGTCTAGATGCAGGAGTGCAAGAAATGTTCTTAAATAAGCGTTTTTCTAACATCTTCTGTGCAGTTATACAGTGACTAGCACGTTCATTATTATTCTTGAATCTCAACCAAGTCTGAGTTCACTTGTCTTTTAACTTTCTTACCAGGAGTACCTGTATAATTTTTTAAAACTAAAACAGTTAAAATTTACCTATAGTTTGGCAGCTAAACTGATGTATTCTTGAGTAAGTCCATTTCCTACATTTCTTATAGCTTTACAAAATTTAGTGGAAATACTGAAGTCATTATCATGCTTTTGTCTATCATTTCTAATTGTGGGCCCATCCTGTCCTCAGGTTCCTCATTAAAACAAACAGAAGCAGAGTTGGAGATTGGGTTATAAAACAAATAAAATACTTGTACTCCTCCAGGGCAGAATCCAGTGATTCTTCCCTGATAAATCCCACTCCAAAACACAAGAAGGTCACCCTATAGCGAACAACAGTTAGACTTTATTACAATGACTTTTTTTTCAGAAACCTTCTTTACCACTATACTTAAACGCCAGCACCAGATAGGAAAGTCTGCAAGGCTTTTGTTTCATCTTGTTCCCTAAGTATTTATAGCCTGCCTTGAAGAAACACTGACAACAGTGCAGTGATGTTTTTATTCTTGGTAGAGGTGCCCTTAAAAGTGAATTTTCTTTGAAAATTGTTCACAGAATCAGGATATTAGAACTATAAAGACATATTTCTCTTTCTCTCTCTTTCTCTTTTGTTCCTAATTGGATTTCCAAAATAAGTTGTTAACAATCCAGCTAAGATAATGTGGTCATGAAAAGGATGTCCAAATCCACCAATTTGCATTGGTTTGGTTTGGCTTAACTTTCAAAGTTCTTGGAGCAGAAAGTTGATGGCACGTGAACACTATAATTGGCTTGATATTCTTGGTTTGTTGTTTTTTTGTTTTGTTTTGTTTTTTGTTTTTTTTTTTATATATTTTATTTTTTTCTCTGTGCCATATTGTATAGTGTCCAAATGAAATGCTAATCAGACCTCATTTCTGGACCAAAATAAATTAATAACAATAATAATGCACTTGTATACTCCAGATCATTTTGCAAGAGGTAATATTCACCAATTTACAACATTGTTTTTAATTTTCACTTGATCTGGATAATTTATGCAGGTTCCAAATTGATACTATTAAAGTGAGACATAGGTGTTTCACCCAAAGTGACATGTATTGCTTTCACTTCCATATATCCAGAAAGGTTAAGAACTGAATTGAATTAGATCCAAACAAAAGTTAACATTCTATTTTAGGGCTTGTTTGTTTGTTTGATTGATTTTTTTCCTCATTCTGGTTTAGACTTCAATTTCATGATGCAATTCTTAATCCTTTACCACAAGAGTCCCACATTCCTATGCTGGGAATTATTCTTGCTCTCTCACTCTCCCCTTGCTAAAAAAGAATGAGACTCTTCAGATTTAGGGTAGAATTCCATTACTTAAACATTTTAGTAATTTCCATTTGCTCATATGTTATATATACAGCAGATGGATAGCTTCCAAGTGTTCTTGATTACCAAATCCTTTTTGATTTCTTTTAAATAAACTTTTTCTTTATCCTTCTGTAACCAAAGGGGGTCTTCCTGAAATGAATAATCACTCTCAGTATCATGTTGCAGGACACCCACAGGTGCAGGGTAGAAAATTGTCTAATAAAAGACGTAGATAACCAGTATATAATACAGAATTATTCTTCCTTTTAAAAATAGATTATTTAATGGAAATCAAATCAGGATGTTCCTAGCAGGATGGACATACAATCAGAACTGTGTTTCGTAAAGAGAGAAAACAAACATGCAAACAAACAAAAGACTTCAGTTGATTTCAGTCTGCATCAAAAAGAAAAGTAAATCTTTTAAAATGTTTCAAGATGAGTGAGGGATACCTCCAAGCAGTTAAGTCCACTGACTATGGCCCTCCTCTGCCAAGGCATGATGCAAGTATCTTTGAAATAAGGACTTGAACCTCAGCTCCTTCCTTTTTAAGTGTTATTATGACTCTGCCTCTGGACTTTTGGACTTGTTTTCACTCTTTCCTATAAATTCAATTTTTTCTTTTCACCGAACGTGAATCAGGAAAAAAAATTTCCTCTAGGTACATTATCAGGAAATATTTCCTGAAAATTTTTGGTTTTGACAAATTAATGTTTTCCCAGAGAAAGTTTTTCCATGAAATTCCTTGCCAAAAGCTAATTAAACTTGTGTTCCAAGTGATGAGTAGCCTTAAAAACCCCTGTTTAGTGTAGATTCTCTTAGTATCTTACGTACTTGCAATTTTTAAACATGAAATGACAATGTAGAGTTTAGTGTTTTCAAATTTTAAGCATGCAGATTCGGTCGCTGTTCCACAATAGCTAATTCTCCCAGGAAAGAAGAGCATTTCCCATGTGCTTTGAAATGCTGCAGCTATGCAACCAGGGCTGGAAGTGCTATTTTAAACAGTCATATCAGCAGAGCTTGCTGTAGGAGATAATATGTCACAAAAGGAAGTATGACATCTAGTTTCACCTAGAAGATAAACCTTGAGTAGATATGCAGGGAGAAACAAGACTGTCAGGTTGTCCTTGAAAAGAATGGCCTATATTAATGAAGAAATGTACTCCAGGGCATATGGTATTTGGGATATTTAATTTCATCTTCAAACTTGTCTGATCTACTATGAAGAATATAGTAGGGAAACGGTAGTTGTGTGTAGTCTCATGCACGTCATGATTTCAGAGTGGGCACCTCACTGCTTTACTGTCAGAAAGGTCACAGCCTCAGAAATTCAAATCTGAAAAACCCAGGACCCTGACTGAGAAGATTCCCCAGCACTATTAATACAAACAACCCACTTAAGCAGGGCTAGCATAACATCATGCACATCCCAAACATCCCTTCCTTCTCTATGAGCACAAGAGCTAATTCACTATTTCTTTCCCATCACACTAAATACCCTTGCAGAACCGTATTCCACTGACAGAATTACAAGATAATTATAGTTAGGTGTTTTGTATTCACTTAAGTTAATCTACCACTTTTATTTTTCATTGTTGATTTAATCAGGCAGGAGGCACTTTAGTTATTGTCAGGTGGATTATTTTTCAGTCGTTCACTACACTGCTCTTCATACTTGTTAGGGCACTTCTGGCTTCCTGACAGACATACAAAGAAAAATACTTATATGATCTAAAATGAAATATGTGTTTCTCTTTCAGGTCTAGATGTTGATGGAATATACAGAGTTAGCGGCAATCTGGCAACAATACAGAAGTTACGATTTGTTGTCAATCAGGGTAAGTGATTCCTCCACCCTGGTAATGTTTTGTTTAGTACTTAACTGTCTCAGATGACAGTATTTCAGAATCTGCTATACATTAGTGGCATAGAATGATGAGTCGTGTTTTGGAAAAGAGAGGAAAGAGAAGGTAGAAAGATATTGCACAGAGGGAAATGTCAGCTAGGAGAGAGAAAAAAAGAGCAGAGTAAGCAGAGGAAAATAGTAGTTAAACAGGAGATGAGAAACAAAAAAAAACAAAAAAACAACAACAACAAAAAAAAAACAAAAAAAAAAAAAAAAAAAAACAAAAAAAAGGAGGAAATGGATACATGAAATAAGGTGGCAAAAAACAAAGCATATGTAGAAACCAAAGAATCAAAATGAGGGGTGGAAAAAAAGGTTAAAAGGACAAATAACAGATTGTTTGGATGTTGATACTTAACAAAAAATCAAAAGTAGAATAGGGATCCAAAGGAAACTGGTAAAAGAGAAAAAGGTGCTGAAATGAACTGAAAAGTAAATACTAAAAGTATAATACTGGCTCTGTCAAAGTCAGTGGAAGATTTACCGCTGATTTTGAAAAGACAAAGATTTGACCCCAGGAAATGAGAAGAGGAAAAGTTAATATTTTGGGGATCTGAGAACCAGAATTAGAACCAACCTATACATATTTGCTGAACATATTTCCACAGTTTCCACATATAATGAACATATTTCCACAAATACCAAAACCATTTTTCACAGATGTGGCCTAAATGAATCTAATGGTGATCAATAAATAATGTTACAGGTGTGGAAGCTGATGTTGGTAGCCAATTAGGATAAATGACAAATACATTCACCTCTCCAAACAGTTTACTACTCTTGACAAAGACTAAATATCCCCACATTTAATTGCTCAGCAAATATCATTGATGATAGTGAACCTTCTGATACTACTTAACAAGAAAATAAAATCTTAACAAGAAAAAAAAATCTCAGAAATTAAGAAAAATCCTAAACCTTAAATTGCATTTAAAAATTTATACGCTTTTGAATTAATCAAGTATAAATGTGAAGCTGCTGCAACATTTTCTCCTACTTTTTAAAAGTTACCTGGAGACTATTACCAGAACTGCTAAATATTGTGTATTGTATGTGGTTTCTTGGAGATGATAGCTGTTGGACAACAACTTCCTCAATTAGTTTTGTACTATACATAAACTAGGAATTTTGACTCAAAAATTATCATGAAATTGAAAGATATGAGAGATGTAAAAATATTCCCAACTTCAAGTCTTCATTTACATATCTTGGGAAGGTTTCAGGGGAGCAGTAGATGTTTGCCACCTCCTCAACTGCTCCACATCAGTCTTGCCTTCAGCTGAAACTGGAGGGTGAGCTCTGGTTTATGAGGAATCAGTATTTATGCCAGTAAATTCAGTGAGACTGAATAAATCATCAGCCTCATGGTTTTGACTCATTATTGGGTTCCCTTAGATTTATAGTTGTTGGGTATTTGTGTGTTGATAATGTAGTCTGCCTTGGTTTTCAACAATCGTACACTGTATTTTGTTTGGAGACAGAGAGGCAAACCCAGGATTTTCTATCCTTCCTTACTGCCTAGGATCTTTGCTCAGGAAAAAATGTGCCATAAAAATAATGGTCCTGTCTATCATGTCTCATGGCATCCAAAGGTTAACGTACTTGAGGTTAACATTACTGCTCAAGTTTTCACCTAAAACAGATGGGCTGATACTGTAAAGCTAGACAGAAGTCTAAGCTGGCTTTTTGCAGCACAGAGGTACCAGGCACTTTTTTCTTCTGGTTTATACTACTGTGACAAATTAATATATAAAGGTGAAGTTAATAGTACATTAAAGCCACTCTGACACTGGCTACTTAGAGCACGTCCAAGAAATCTGCCTACTGAGTGACAAAAGAAAATTCAAAGAAAAATAGTGCCCCTGGAGAACTATGTTATCATCTTATCAGCTGTGATAAGTACTGTTTCTCATGTTAGTCTTTATTGATACAGATAAGACACTCATGCATTTTATATCATAACGAAATAGATTTTCAATGGGAAGTGATATTATCCATCCCAGATCCCCCTTACATGTCCTTTAAAATCCAAGCTATAAAAATCTAGCCAGGTCTATGCTTGGCCTTTCCTCAGGTAAATGCATGCAGAAGTGCCAAAGTTCATCTCCTGTAAACCCCAATGCCACTTCGCAGTCCTCAGGGGTGACACCAACACCATGTGAGGGGAAATGGGAGTCTAGCATTTCAGTCCCCAAAGAATAATCCAGTAATTTCTAATCAGAACATTGAAGAAGTAACACAGACACAAAGAATGGCTTTAAGATAGCAGGGAACTGTTTCAATTGTTTAAATAACATCCTTTCTGTGTGGTAGGCAGGAATGTGCAAGCAGGATACAGCCCACTGAGTCACGGTGTACCTACGAAAAACACTGTGAGGAGATGGGGGGAACTGGATTTATTTAACGTGTGCTTGGTGGAGGGCAACAGCAGTCTCCATCCACTGACCCCAAGAGCCTGATGTCCTCAAGAGGCCTGATGTCCATGGTCAATTAGATGCTGAGGACAGCAGCAGTTTCAGACTGTTTCTTGAAGTCACAAAAGTTACTAGGAAAACCAGTATGTGCTCCCAACATGCTTATTTACCAGTCTTCTAAAGCTCTGCAGTGGGATGACGTTTAACAATGCACTCTCCATGCACCATTTCACTGGTAATTATTGTGACCTCCTCGGCTCAATCCCTGTACCTTCATTTTTCTGTAGTTAACAGTGGGAAAGCAATATTTATATATATGATCTTCCCATAGAGATTTTTTTTTTTTTTAGTTATAGTTTAATTTAATTATGAATGCAAACAAATGTTCTGAAAAAGCCTATTTACATTGCAGAGATTGACTGTGCAATCAGTTCTTATACAGGCCAAATACTTAATGGGCTTTTTCTTCCTGAGTGCTTTGCCATTGTGTTACACCTACATTTGTAGGTTATAAGTAATATGTATCACATTGAAATTTAAAGATCATAGAAGATGCTCTAGGCTGGTTGCCATATCAAAGTAATTTTTATTAGAATAATCATTAATTAGAATATACCAAAGCTTTATTTGGCTCCTTCTCCCATACTGTTAATGTCACCTGCAGCATCAAAAGTGAAATAAGAGAGAACTGGTGAATATGAAAAGAAAACAAACTAACAGTTGACAGCTTTGCCATTAAAGAAGAAATAAGAACAGTAAAAAACTAGAAAGACCCTTGAAATTCTAGATTTTTGTGGATGAGGATGGGTTTACAATAAAAAAACATGCCTTGTAGCTTTTTTAACTCTCTGACTACAATTTGTGTTTAATTCTCATTTCTTGAGATAGGCAGCTCCTGAAGAGGGCTTTTACCTTGCCAACATGAGCATCAGCAGAACAAACTACCTTATTTACTTTATCCCTTTCACAGAGTTTTCTTTTTCTATAAAAGTCTATTGATATCACACCTTTTTCGCTTCTGTGCAACAGGATTATCTTTTGTCTGTGATTTATTTTCCCATTAAGAGCTGAAAAGATCAGTTGATCATAAGAGGACCAGGCTATAACATCTCTCAGCACTTTCAAAACTCTAAGTCATCATTTTTCAAATCACTGAATCAAGGCAGTAGAAGCTGTTTAGACCAAACTGACATCAAGAAATTCATACTTTTCTTAGTCTACAAGCACTGAAGAATTTTGGTTTTAGAAATTAAGCTACCAGTCATTTAATATTTCTGACTGAGAATGTATGGCAAATGCTTCTATAATAGCCAGAGACTTTAGATGGAGAAGTCCATTCCTCTTATGCTTTCCATATTACTGGTTAAGTCTAATCGTTGCAATCTTAAAAAAAAAAAAATAAATAAATAAAATTCTTTTTGGTACTTGTCAGTTCTTTAGGGATTTTATTGAAAATCTGGAGGACTTTCGCTGATTGTAAACAAGATCCAGTAAATTAAAGCCTTTATGCATATTTGTGAGGATATTCTTTTAATTCACACCTGTAGGAGAAGGGGCAAGGTGCTGTAAATAAGTCTGGTAAACCATGTAAAGTGTGCTGACAGTTCCAGGGCATGAGGATGCTACTGAAAAACTCAATTGTTTTGGCCCAAAGCCCCAGGGTGGTGTTTGAGATGGGCCCATGGTCAGCGGTGAGAGAGCCCCAGGTGGGGCTGCTCAGGGCCATTAAGGCATCATTATATGAAAGGGGAAACAGGTGGGAGGTGTTTTCAAAAGCAAGCTTCTGAGCTGATTAAAACGAAAATGCCGACAGTGAGGCAAAAAGTGCACGAGAAGGAAAAGGGGAAGATTCTTCAGCCATAAGGGTTTTATTTTGTAAGTGTGAATTTATGGTCCGTTCCCTGGTCTGGTTGAACCCGTTGTGCTGCTACACGCCGTGATGTAATGGGGTAAGGACCTTTTTTGTGCCAAACCCTATGAGTTCCTTGTCTTGCTTGCTCGTGTCTCTCCCAGCAATCTTCATTTGCCCTTTGTGCTTCATCACCAGAGATACCTGTGTGAGGAGGTAGGAGTTATTTCTTTACGCCTCCTGTGCTATTCTCCTGGGTGTTCAATTTCTGCAACTGTCAAACAAGCAATTTTCATGAGTACTAAATTAACTGAAAAAAATGGATCTATAAATGGTTCATAACGCATTACTGAAAAGCTAGGATTCTATCCTAATACATATATGTTCAGGGAAACTAACCATAGAAATACAAATTTCAGTGCTTATTGGTTCATTCAGTAAGTGTTGGTTCATACATAATACAAGAGAGTTCCTAATTGTCTTTATACCCAATGCTTTGTTTGCAAATGCTTGGTATTTACTGTACAGATGACCTTTGCATTCTGTTATTTCATTTGGAATACCTTGTGCGTTAACTGTGAAACACCAGGTACTGTCCAAAGGTCAACTACTGTGTTTTTATGGCTTTGTTACCATACTTATGTACCAATGGTGGAGGGGAAATATTAATTCTTACAGAAGCTAAGTATTACATTATTGCAGAGAGGTACATTTCTTATGGAACATGGAAAAGGACAGTCAAAGATACCTGAATTGGTAATTACACTGGGGAAAAAAATTGATTTAATCTCACCCTGGAGTTACCTGGAGTTAACAAAAAACATTTTGGCAAAAAGAATTAAAATATTCCTGTTGTTTTTTCTATAAAAAAATATACTGGAATATAATTCAGTTTAAGAAAAATTAAAAGTAAAATTTAAACTACAAATATGTGAAACGATTGTGAATATTTATTAACTAAATAATTTAATAATAAAGAAAATGCCTACTTGATTAATTGTTACAGAGTAAAAATTACAATAAAACTGTCTTGATCAGTGCTTTGCAGAAGCACCATTACTGTCTGTGCAGTTGTTTAACAAGGATTTAATTGGAAAGATAAGTGAATGCACATTTAAAAGTATTGTTAATTTGCTTTATAATCACCCCATCCTTCACAGTATTGACAGCACCAGGCACAAACCCCTTTCTCTTTTACAAGTATTATTTTCCATATGTGCACAATAAATTCTGAAGCAGTAATTGGAAATTTTATGGATTTCAACATACCTAGTGTTTTGAGTTTATAGGTGCCATATCCTTTCTCTAAAGGTAGCTCATAGGTGGCATTTTAAGTAAAATCATTGCATTTTTATTACCATGGGCTGTTTTGGAGGTTGTGGTGTGGAAGTTTGTTGGTTTTTTGGTTAGTTTTTTTTTTTATTTATTTCCTAAAGAATATCTAATTCCTATTTACTTTTCCTTTCCATTTGAAATATCAACAAAATTCTCACTGCAACATTACATTTGGTTTAATAAACAACAGCCGTCAAAACCAGTAATCCTCAATATGTTTATATTCCATCTGTACTTATATTTATTGTTCTAAAATGGCTTGGATTAATCTAATTGACAAGTAAGAGCCCAGACCATATGAGCAGCTAAGGATGATACCTTTAACCAGCAGGATTCTTCAACCGTACTGACATGTTCTTTATCAATGAACTATGAGAAAAGAGGAACAAATCTTAGGAATATTTTTTTTTTTTTTAATATTACTGATTATATGAGCTTGCTGGGACCATATGTCTGAGCCTCAGCTATCAGGAACCAGAGTGGTTTCCCGGCTGGCTCTGCCTCGGCGGGCAGAGCCCATGGAGCTGACACAAAACTGAAGCTGCCTTTGAAACGGAGCCGGCAGGTCAGCACAAATGGCCTGGGTGGTTTTGAAGCATTTAGAAGGAAAAAGAGGCGGGAGGAAAAAAAAGGAGGAGAGAACTAGGGGGGGGGGGGGGAGAAAAAAAAGGAAAAGTAGCAGCTTGTTTTCACAGCTTTTTTTTTTTTTAAAATAAGGAAAAGAGGGGAAAAAAGAGGACAAAAAAAAAAAAATAAAACAAACCAACAAAACTCTCCTTACAAAAATATCCAATTCTTTCCATTGACCCAATATATCCATTTCAAAGGCAGCCAACAGCTCTGGTCCTGCCATTAACAAAGGCTCTGTGGGCAGTGGAGAGCAGGTCCTCTGTCAGCTGCTGACTTCGAGACGAGCTATGAATTTGAAGGTCCAACAGGATCGTTGCAGGCTTTATTTTAAAATTGCATCAAGGATCACTGGAAAAAGAGGGGTGGGGAAAAAAGGGCTTAGTTCTCTCTTGCAGTCACTTTATTTTTTATTTGTGGGTCCTTAATTTCTTGTGGATGTGCATGAGTAAGATTTCCAATGATATCCTGCCGTCTCATACATTTTTAGATGTTTTAGGAGGTTATTGGTTGTATTTTTCAGGCATATGTGAGTATGCTTAGAAACACGTCAATGTGTCTTATTTGGGGTCTGACCTTAGAGCCACCCTCCAACCTTGGTGACGTTCTCCCTGTGATCAAGCATGGCCCAGACAGCAAAGCCTTCCTCACTTCTGCCAGCAGTTATTCATGTAACCAGTGTCACTGGGAAACCAGTAAGAGCGGTCCAAAGTTCATGTTGGAAATATCAGGCTCAAACTGGGTTACTTGCTAGCTGAGAACCAAAATGTCTTGAAAGCCTTGAGTCAAAAATAGGTTTTTTTCTTTCTTTTTCACACTTCCCAGGCAAGCATAGAAAATAAAATGGACTGAAGCAATTTTCAGAAATAATTATAAAACAGCTTGTTTCTGGGTTAAGACCTGCATATGCCAAGCTGTAGCCAAGATTTTTTTTTTTTTTTTCCAAGCTTTAAAACTCTGACAACAGAATACTTTGAGCCCACAATATTTGATGAATCAATTAATACATGTATGTTACTGATGTGGGTTCTTCTCTTTTCTCTGTGTCTGAATGTCTATTTTAAGACACAGAACTTTGTGAGGTTTTTTTTTTTTTTAATTCAAAGGAAAGTGTGGTTTCCACATCTTACCCTTCTCTTTTCAGGGGGGGGAGGGGGGGGGGGGGGAGGGTGCGGGGATTATACGAGCCCAAACAGTGATTTATAAATATAAGTCAGATGATGAAACCTAATGGAAATACTAATTTTTGCAACCAGTGCTTTGATTTGTTTTGTAAATAATGCGTATCGTATGCAAAAAAGGGATGATAGAGCTAAAATATCAATGTTTTTCCAATATAATTTATATTGGTTTCAATGTGAAGGGGGGGGGGGAGAGAAAGATGATCAGAATTGTCTTAGTTGCCCAATCTGTAGCTCTATACACTGTACAGTTTCTCTTACCAGTGGTATTGTCGAGATTTTCTTTTCAACGGTGTGATGAATAAATCAATAGAATGGGGCAGAAGAGGCAGTAAACTAGGCTAGTGTGGTCAGCCACAAACATACCATGGATTTTATGGCATGTATTGTATGATCAAGCTTTTAAGACACGCCTTTTATTTCTTTTCTAACCACAGCACTATTTGCGTTACAATAGCTTTTTGCTTAGTAACACTTCAAGAAGTTGAAGAGCTTCTTGATAACCCCTCAAGAAGTGTTATTTAGGCGCTGAGAAGGGCTGTAGTTTTGCATGCTGTAGCAAGGGATTGCCTTTTTTTGGGGGATGCTCATCGTTGTCATGAGTGACTCTTTGTTTGGGTTTGTTGTTCTGATAGTAACACTACAGGAAATACCATTCCACCAAGCTCAACAATAACAAGGAAAGGAAATAATTTTTCAAGTTATTTCTTAAAAGTATTAATGGGAAATCTTTCTAATTATGATTTTTAAGGATGATGGAATAATCTCCAGAAACCAGGGGTTGCCAGGCTTATTTATAGATAAACTGAACCAAGTGTCAAGGGTATTTTGCATGGGATGATTTTGTGCTGCAGGGAGATGGATACCCCAGAGAACTAAAATGCATAGTTCCTACTTAAAATTGGTCATGCTCAATGTCTTATAAGATCATGGTGTGGCCTAATATTTGGGGTAGCTTTCTCTCCTGTGGTCAATATCTGTAATTTTGTGGTTTGTATGTAATGCTAGCTGACAAATGTAAACTTGCACTAGGGTATGCAACAAAAAGGACGATGTTGTATGTGGATGTACATTGCATAATATTATGATGAGAAGTTACCACACTGCAGAATTAGGCTTTATCATGGTCTTTGTGGTCTTCTGTATATTGAGAACTGGGAAAACCATAAACAATGTGGTAGATACAACTGTTGAGTAGAGAGTGATTTTTGGTTGGGGGAGACTTTGGTAATGCATTTAACTGCAGAACTCCTTTGCTTATTTCAGTGGGCAGTAAGAGTACTGGGTGTCAAACTGAAAAATGTTTAAATAAAAAAAAAAATCTAGGAGAGAAAAAAAATTAGAAAATCTAAATTATATCTTCTGTGATAATTGGAAACTTTTGCTTTTATAAGGAAACCTATGCTCTTTTATTGACTGTCTCATTTGTGGATACAGTCTTTCTTAGAAATATATTCCTGCTGGAAATAAATTAGTGTTCTTAAGAAATTTTTCAATTTCAAGTCATTCATACCATTGTTTTTCATGGATTTAGAACTGGATATTCCTGTCCTTTTTCTCTTGTACAATATTTTTTTTTTTTTAAATTCAGTGGAATTTTTTGCATGAGCAAATTATCATGGTCCTGGTAAACCTCTCCCCTTAATACATTCTTTGGACATTTTAGGTTTCATTCAGTTACCTAATCATTGGTATTTGCTGCCACTTGAGAGGATGCTGGGTATCAGAGTGACCCTCCCAAGGCTGGTGGGTCTAGTAGAGGGTATACAGGGGAATTGTGCCCTTGGAAATTGAGTGCTAGAAGCCAGGTGAGATGTGTTAGAGCATTTAAGAAGCATTAAATGAATATTTAGGCAAATTAATAACTTTTCTTGGGTATCCTGTTTTTTTTTCTCTTAAAAAAAAAATCCTATCATATATATGTGTATAAAAATATTGCATATATATTTAGTGGGAATTTTTTTTTTTTTTTAAAAAAGGAGCTTTAAGAAATACTGAAAGAGAAAAGTGTTATATCCCACTTTTCCGAACAAATACTACTTACATAAATACAGAGACACTCCTTTCTCCTTCTCTTCCAAGTCTTAATTTAGATTTATTATTGTAGAGATTATTAAACATATTAATTTAAACAGTTAGAAAGGTAGTCACACTGTATTTTAATTTCAAAGTTATGCATGGTACCAGAGTCTTAAAAGTGAGAATGTAGCATAGCTCTCACTTGAGTTTTCAGCTCTCATCTGAATGTTAACACTGTTCAGTCTGTAATGTGCCTGTTGTCAGTAAGAGTAACAGGGATTGTTCAGATCTCTTGAGATCAAAGGTCCTGTTTCCCAACTCTACTGTAATAATCAGCATAATCAAAAACCTTCGTGTGGACAAACACCTCAGGGTGAGTTGTGAGAATGATGCCTTTTGAAATCAACCTATGAATTTGTGGTTCTAATTTCAACACATTGTCTCTTCTTTGTATAATTACTACTATTATTTATACAACATAGCTATCATCAAATTTTGAAATAATCAAGATGTGGAGAACTCAATATAACGGAACAAATATTTTGTAATATTTTTGCCCTTCTACTTCACAAAGAGCGTCCAAGATGCAGCCCAAGCTGCTAGTTTATAATCTTTTCCTATGTCCCTCTTGAACACTTCCCTACCACCACCATTACCAGCTGACATAATGTGGGAGATTTGGCTCATCCATGAGTTGCACCCTGGGCTGACATTGGGACACATGGCAGGAGATATTTTGGAGTGACAGTAGGCTGGAGTTTGGTTATGCCAAAATCCTGTTAGAAACTTCAGCAGAGGCTAAGCATAGCATTCCTCACCTCTCACAAGCTGCGTAAAGATTATAGTAAGAGGCATCTTTAACCTGAAACCACTTTTAAAATGAAGTTACTAGAATTGACCACAACTGGGTTCATCCCACTTTTAAATCCCACGAACTGTAAAGACTGGACTGGGTAGATTGTTAGAAGGTGAAAAAAATCTCTTGAAAGAGAAAAGGATAGAGTGCTATTGCTGGATTTTCACTTATTGTTGTATACCAAAGAGAGATATCACTTTTTTTTTTTTTTTCCTGGTGTAATCAGATAATTAAAAAACAAACAAACAGGGATTTCAAAACACATTTCCATCAACCAACATTATGTTCTTATGATACAGAAGATTGAGAATGACTTAATTAAGTAGATAGCAGCAGTGAAGAGAAGATGGATGTGAGGAGGAGATTACTTGCTCTTGGTGGAACTTTCCTTAGCTGGTGTTGGATGCCTTTCTAGAGACAGAGCATCAATGGAAAAGGAAAATATAGGAGAAAAACGGGGAGAAGCTTATATCACTGGTGCTAAAAGCTATTTCTTACTGTAAGAAAAATTAGTTGCTTGCTCAGTGTTTTGTTCAAGGATAATGTTGACATCAGCTGAGGAAACAGGATAACTAGTTTCAAAATAATTAGTAGCCAGTGCCCAGAAAAATAGTATGCTATAACATCTGAATAACTTTAGGTAAAGATGCATAATGCTGGACTTGATCTGTATGAGTGGGACAGGATGGAATTGATCCTATGTAGAAAAAAAGACACACCTGGGAGGGAAAACTAGAGATGTGAAACTACGCGAGGACATCTGGGCAAAAGAGTGATAATAAAAAGAGACCTAAACCAGCTGAAAGAGCAATACCGAGGGCT
Organism: Tyto alba; assembly: GCF_018691265.1. Classification (NCBI taxonomy): domain Eukaryota; kingdom Metazoa; phylum Chordata; class Aves; order Strigiformes; family Tytonidae; genus Tyto; species Tyto alba. Next base: position 5,277,268 of record NW_024881328.1, on the reverse strand, counting down.
GTGGTATCATCAGCTGTCCTCATGAGTCTGGGGAAAGAAACTTGCTTTTGTTTTTTCCACGTCTAATGCTTTGCACAAATGAAGATGCTAAAGCAACTTAAAGATACGTATTTTTGAATCGAAGCTACATGATAAAACATTTAAACATAATGCAAATAATTGCAAACTGATGTATCCAGCAGGTTTTTTTAAAAAATGAATAAATAATTTAGCTTTACACATGGGCAATCCTTGCTAAAAATTGCAAATCAGAACTCTTCTGTTTGAATGTATTTTATTTTGTTAATGGATTCACTAATATGAAAGGCATCTAATTGTATAATGTATTATTAGTCATTTTCTTTGGCATCCTATTAACTTTAAATAATTCTAATATTTAACATTTTATAACATGCACAACAAAGTTGTTCTATCTCCAGCAGAGGAAAAAACACGCATTAATAATAAAATTTTCATAACTTTCTACTGTGTATGTTGTGATACATATTTGAGCAGAAACATTGAATATTGAAGTATAAAATAACAAAGCATGTTAGATGGCATTTGAAAATATGCATTGTAATATACTGTGGTCCTGTAAATAGAATATAATTCAGTACAATTAACTTATTTTAAAATTGAGTCACATATAAAGTGTTATAGGATATAACTAAGTGCATCTGCTAAATGTCTTTTCAGTGATAGCTGAATTGGAGTGTATAAAATGGTGATTAATGCCTACTAATGGAAGTGGTCTCCACCACAAGTTATGAGCACTGTGGTTGTGGCTGAGTATAATAACCACACACAGAAACACTGATAATCTCTATCAAATCCCCAAGTTTTCCTGGGCTAGAAATAAGATGACAGGTCACACTAGAAATTTTCTCCTTATGGCATTTTTTTCCTTTGGCTTTAGTAGGTCAGATCTTGTTCCCCTGTGTTGTGGAAGTATTATGGGAATGAGCAATGTCTAAGCTGCTTAACAAATGCACACTTTCCCCACACCAATCTGTTTTCTGGGGACAGCCAGGCTAGTGCTATACAGCATCCTCTCGGTTGGGTGCTATTAATGTTAATAAAATGCACTTAGCACTTAACATCTCGAGATCTCAGAAGAGCTTGCAAAGCAGCATCATTATCTTTACATTATGGGTACGGAAAATGAAGGATAGGGAGAGTAAAAGATTTGCCCAAGTTTCCATGGTAAATCAGTGACAGAGCCAGGAGCAGAGCCAAAATCTGTTGATTTATAGTCAGTCTCCTATGTAGTGCACTGTGCCATTTCACCAAACTCCATTTGCCAAGTCCCTACTGTGTACAGAGACTGCAGATAAAGCTGCAGTCACCCTCTGAAACGTGGATTTTGGTCTCAGAATAATGCAAAGCAAATTAGATCTTCAAATGCAGGTCTCCCCTGCGATGCATCTCCAAGTGCAGGGCCACCTGTGCAATGGATGGCGGTGCAAAGATCCATGAATGAGCTGCTTTGAATTCCTCTGTGCTGGGGCTACAGAGTAAAGGGTCCTAGTCCCTGAGGAGCCACAAGTACATTTTACATGTGAATGAGGTCCTGGTTTTCATTCCTGTGGTCCTAGGGATGCATCACCATGCATTGTGTTTTGCATGACTAAGCCTCATGAAGCTGTGTGTTTCAACTGAGTATTTTGTAGTCACTGTTGAAAATGACTACATCGAGATAATATATGAGCAGATATGTATGTTGAAGGGCTTGTGCTAACATCTCTGTGAGATGCCAAAATATTACTGGCTATATTTGGTAAGTAGGAAAATGAGGAGCTGAGTAACATGCCTAAGGAAGTTTGTGATGATTCAGGAATATAAACCAAATCTCCTCATTTCAAATCCTTTGCCCTAGCCCCAGGGTCATCCTCTTTTTAGCTCCCTTAGGAGGCACAATGCAGACCAAAAGCTAGAAAGAACTGTCTGTCTTCATGCCACCGTGGATCACAGGAGCAAGCAGGCAGACAAGGGATGGTTTTAGTCAATGTGATCAGCCCATGCAGGTGGTCATCCTTTCTTACAGGTGTGAAGGATCTTCAGATTCTCCCTCACAGTTTTATGCCTCTGTTTATGGTACTTCAATAGGTTGCCCTTGAAAAGCAATGGTGTATAATAAACAGGGCAACAAGGAGTTATTTGTGTTAGGCTAAGGGAAAAATGTAATTTCTCCCAGTCCTCTGATTGTCTTTCTGGGATTCCTACAGGGCAACGTCCTACCTGCTGAGAAGTTCTGACTGAGCTGGAGACCTCTAGTTTTCAGATTAAAATTAATCCAAGACACTGAGTTACCTACAAAGGGTATTTCACCTCTGATGAGCCTCCGTGCATGCCTGCACTGATCAGTCCTCCTCATGGTACAAAAAAATATTCATCCTTAGTTTTTGTTCATCCCACTGGCTAACCAGTTTTATTCACCCCTGGTCCCATCTCGCCCAAGTCTGATTATACTGAAGTGCTTCCTGCAGTTCATCTACCCCAGTTCACTGCAAAGGTGCTGCAATTCAGGCATCTGCTTACTTTCTTCCCACTAGTGGACTAAGCATTTGGGGTTCTGCCAGCAGAAGACAGGGTCATGTAATGCCATGATTTAATATAAATACAAGTTGACGGCTGTTTGTTCTCTAACAGACTTTCTGGCTGCAGTCTCGGTGAATAGGTGTGTGTGTGTGTCTGAACTCAGCTTGGCTATTCACAGCTCCACAAATGTGTGCATGTATCTGCATACAGCTTGCTGGGGCTTTTTTCCCACCCTGTGTCTAAATAGGCCCTAAAAGTCTGAGCTATTCTTTCTCTCTCATCCTGGTAAGTGATATCAGAGAGCTCTGAAAGACTTTAGGTTTGCAGTGAAGCTCATACTGCTATATAATTATTGTATCTGTGCTCCAGAAAACGAAGAATTTAGGTCGGGCTTTGTATTACAAAAAAAAAAAAAAAAAAAGTGTTAATATAAGGTGGACAACTTTATTGTACATCCCTATGCATTTAAAAGTCCCAGTTGGAAGAGAAAGCAAGATAGCAAGAAACACAAACATGTGTTGGATTATTTCTTGTTAAGCAAATGTAGTACCGTGAGAGATTGACAGCACGGGAAACTGGAGTCCTCCATTTATCCACACTTCATTTCTAATATCTGGCTTCAACAGCAGATTGTAACCATAGAAAGGCTATAGACTCTGGGTGAAATGGCACTCCCTTTTGGATCCAGTTTTATAAAAGAAAACAATTATTCACAGAATGCATGTCTTTATTGCACATTTCAAAGTCTCCATGAACACTCATTTGCATGTGACAGCTAATGCTGCATCTTGTATTGGCCAGTAAGAGGCATGATTGCACTAAATTGGAAGCAGCAGGCACAGGTTTTCTTTTAAGAATGGGGGTGGGGGTAGCCATCCACTCGTACTGATCTCCAGTCTTCAGTCAAAGCGATTTTAGAACAGTTGCAAGTCTAGTTACTGGGATAATAAATCCCAAATTAACTGAATATGCAGATTTCACTTCCATTAGGTTACACTCTTTAAATTGACATACCCTTCACTTTATCTTTTGTTAACAACCCCAACTTTTAAAGCAAGTGAGAAGTGGAGAATTGAAAATACTAAACTTGTACTTCAGGAGTGAAAAATAAGGACAGTAACATTCCCCAAACTGATATTATTATTTCTTTTTCTCTTCCTTCTTTTTTGATCAACCTAAATAAATACATTCACTCACCCTGCATAATTTTTCCAAATGATCTTGTTATCTGAATGACACACAGGATAGCAGAATCCCAGCAATGCAGAGAGGCTGCTGCCGGCAATGCTTACAATAAAAATCTATGTACACAGCAGCAACAGAAAATATTTATTTGGTAACACGTTCCTATTCCCTTTTGAAATGCATGCAGTTTCAACTCAGAAGCACTGGAAGATATTGAGATAAATACTTTTATGCTTTCTATGTAATCCCTTTGAAAATTATCTGGAATATAATGGGGACAAAAGCAGCTCCTTGAAAACTACCCGAAACTCACTTTTTTCTTAAATGTAATCTCCCAGCAAAATAAAAAAGCATAGGAACTATCTGCTTATAAAAGTGAGGAGATTAAGAAAAACACCTTGAAAAGGTTTGCTATAGAAAATAGTGTATCATGATCATTCATTTCTAAAAAGTTAAAATTGAAAGTTGCTTTTTTTTTTTCTATTCCCCGACAGCTATAAGGCTTTCATACTTTCTGTTAGAAAGCCCTAAAATGCCACATGAATTGTAGCTAAAACATCAGAAAGTTTTTCATGCATGCAATTTAACAACAAGATTACCTGCAGTACGTTTTTTTTCCAGCAAGAAAACTATGTAAAACCATTGCATTCCAGTAACAGACAGGACTTACTTTGTAAGATGGATTTCAAAAGATCTGGAGGCTTCTGTTCCTTATAAAACTATGCCAAAGACTATTTAAGTGGCCAGTAATATAAACATTATGCTACTAACACTGAACAGTTTATCACATAAATATAATTGTCTTCTTTTAGAAGAATAATAAAAGCCGAATCCATATGTTACACATTATTTAAAATTGTTTTCTTCAAGATGTATTAATCCCAGCGAAGAAGCAATTCTTCCACTATAGGAGTATAACAGCAGTTTTATTTTATTACATTGTCATTGTTTAATTTGTTTGTTCCCGGTAGTAGTTTCACAGATTTTTATGAACTGTTACTTTTATGGAAAGTCAAGTTACAAATGATGGACGCTGTTTGCTTTCAGGAAAAGAAAGGTCATGAAGGTAGATAATGTATTTATTTATTTACTTACTGTACTCAACTTTTTAAAAAATCCCTCAATTCTTAGCAGAAGCTAAAATAACTTGTGGTTTTTAGACCCAGGAGGCACATATTTTGATATTGCTCCTCAGCAACACTGCTAGCTCTGCAGTCTATTCAAATTTGGGAGTAGAATTTAAAGCTCGGATAAACAACGTTTGGTAGCAATGGCTGTACAGAGCTTACAGTTTATCTTTGCAGAAATGTGATCTTGCAGCTAAATGTCATTTTGTGTATTTGTTTATATGAATTTGAGCGGAACATTATAGCAATAACTTATTTGATAAATAACTCACAGCTCTACTTTAGACTAAGTTATTTTCCATCGATTAAAAATAACTATTTTTTTTGTCTAGGTAATTTAAGGCTTAATTTTTAATTCTTCTGTTCTATAATTTAAAATTTTTAACTGTCATGTGTGAACCTGATCTCTAGATTACTCATAGTGTGACTTAATGACAAGATGAGACTTTAAATAACTTTGAGACAAAAAGCAGCTCTCAAAAATTGACTGTTTAAATGCAACACGGAGAAAGAGCTTAAGCTGCTGAAATATTTTGGGCATGTTCACATCTGTAAATGAGGCTGAAATATCTGGCCTATTTAAACATGAACAAATCTAAAAATATTTTCATTTAAAAAATTAATTATAGCAGCCCCACCAATAAAACAGTACTTGTAAGGCACCTAAAAAGTAAATGTAACAGAAAATATGTAGTGCAAAGTATTTAAATTAGAATACAAATCAAAATCAAAGTACAAGCAAAATTAAAGAAATAAAATGTTAATATTCCTTTTCGTTTCATAGCTGACTCATTGTTATCAAATATCCAAAATACAAGAAAGGCTTTCTGAACTCGGGTATGTAACAATTGATTATAAGAGCTGAAAGAAATTTCTCTGTGCTAGAAAATGCACATTGTCTGCCTTCTTTTAACCAGAGTCTTCTTCAGCTGGAATACCACCAAGTTTTCTTATTTGCTGTCCATATCCCAACAGGAAGTACATTGCCACTGCTTGTTGGAATCATGATCAGATTCTGCAATTTTTTTTTTTTTAATGGGTTGTGGTTTGAACACTGCTTTGACTGAAGTTAGTCACCAGCAAAGCTCAATCTCATGTTTGCTTTGTGTTGTGCTACTTTTAGTCTGTCCAGTTTTGATTAAGATATCTTTTACCTGAGGAAAACAAAACATAACACCAAATCAGTTTTTCCTTTTTTCCTTTTAATTCTGGTATACACTCTTCAAGCTGGATAATGTGATATGCATTAATACATATGTATTTGTATAGACAAACAAGTCTGTGTTTAAATAGATGCTAACTCCGGATATCTGAGGCTTAACATCATCTCTCTCCGTGGGCTCTTGTGTCAGTTCATCTCTTTGTGCCTCTGTTTCTCACTGCACCTTTTGTCTGCCTTAATTGCTTAGGTTATAAAGTTTTTCTCACTCACTATGTGCTTTTATCATGCTGGACACAATAGGGCGTAGATCTTATTAAAGCATCTTGTCACTACTATAGATACAATAATCTAGATGGTGATACTACCACTATTAGTAATAATAAAAGTATTAAGCTACCACCACCGACAAAAACAATAATAATCATCATTATGCTATATTTCTGAAGAATGTTCATAGCCCTGGCTGTGAAGCCTTTTTATTCCAAACTCTACAGACAGTTAGTAAAACTTTTAATCAATGAAGTTTTAAGGAAGTATTTATTTATTTAGATTTCGATATTAAAAAATCATATTTATGTGTTACAGTTTTGGAACTAACAAGATGAGTTTCAACATGGCCATGAAAAATCTAACTCATTGTTTCACATTATCATATATATTGGCCTAGACATATATGTGTGAGGTTTCTTGTTTGTTTTTGGTTTTTTGCTGTCAAGGAAATTACAGCAACACATTTTTATTTCCTTTGTCTGTGTGACAGAATGGGATACGCTCAGGTCAAATGCTGAACTCCATTTTATATTATAAATACATTTTAGATTAGGGCATACTTTTTGCATATGTAAGCGAGATTATTAGGAGGTATTCCAGTTGCTCTTCAGCCTGAGAATAGTTGTTGACACTTCATTAAAGAATATCTGGGATATTTTTAACTTAGATCAGTTCAGTGACCCAGTTTATAACACAGCCTCAGTTGTGTAGGTGCAATTCAGGGGACAATGAAGTGCAGCCCGGCAAGTCAAAAATGAGCGGGTAGGGCTGGGCTAGAGCGTTTTTAACAGGCACTGAGCACCGAAGGCAGCATCTCGTGGATCACTGTGATGAAACCATCCAAACAACTGCCCGAGACTGTTGAATGTAATTGTCTCCTGATTAACCCTGATCCCTTTTCTGAGGAACAATAGAGCCTATGTGGGAACCGGGAGGGTAACCAGTAAACGTGGTGGTGGAGCACAGGCCAAAAACAATATGGGCTTGGGCTGGAAAGGGTGTCTCTGGAGGCACTTGCCATCCCTGGATGTAGGAAAATAATTCGGGGGGGTGAGACAGCAGGAAGGTGCTGCCCAATCAGGTACACCACAAAGCCAGGGAGGAAGAGGAGCTGAGCAGGGCACGGGTGCACCCAGGAGCTTTTGCAAATAATCGGCGGCTCTGGTGCTTCTGAAGAGTAAAATATTCCTGTGCTAAGCTTGTATTTCAGTCCTGTCAGCCAGGTCTCCCTGGGGAAGCCGTCACGGAGCCAGGGCTCGTGTCCGGGAGCACCCCAGGAGAGGAGAGGAGGCAGAGCTGGGGAAGAGCCAAAACCCAAGAGGAATGGTGGGAGAGGAGGAATGGTGATGGGAGGGCATTGCAGCGATCACGATTTGGAAAATGAATAAACTTGGCCCAAATTCATTTGACTTCAAGCACCAGCCTCAGATTTCCTCCCAGCAGGCGGGTGCTAGAGCAGAAGAAGCTGGATCCAAGAGTGCCGATTGGTAAAAAGGAGTGTGCTATATTTGAAACCTCTTCTGCCTCTGCTTGATCCACTGGTACACTTTGCTTAAGAGGGAAGAAAACATCTCACATGCATACTGCTGATTTACTTTGAGAGGGCTAAAGTTCAATTTTATTCAAGTCAGATACCAGAACTTTGGATATTTGTCTTAATTTTGTGGACCCTTAATAACTTTCAAAGCTGGACTTCATATTTCCTAAGAACAGAGCTTCTCAGGATATTCTCTGTACCTTCTTAGCCTGGCAGGAGATACCGTGAGAACTATCATTCTTATATTAATTTGGCATTTTGCTTTAAAGCAGATTCTGTGAGTGGGAGAGGGAAGGTGGAATTTAGATACTTCAGAATTATTTGGCTCCGCATCTATTTATTCCACAAATAGATAATATTTCAGTGAAACCATTGAGATTTTATTTTTTTGAAACTCTTGACTGTCTTTACCAGCTCCCATTTAAAAATAAAACCCTGGCTTTAAAACAGATGTGATCCTGTGTGCTCCTGAATGCTACATTAATACTTCTGAACTTCTCAAAGCATGTTATAGTCCCTGAATGTGCAGAAGGCACTGTTTATCACCAATGTTGTCCAGTGTCTGGCAAGACCAATGCTTAATTATTTTTGGGAAGAGACTAAACTCACAGTGATGGTGATGGTGTCCCTCCTCTCCCAAATCACTGAATCTGCAGAGGGAAGGAGCTGGGGTTGAGAGATGAGGTGGGTTGAAGAAGGACTCACCCCATACACATCTCGCAGCTCTCGCACACTTATCACATCTTCTTTCTGTATGCCCTCACCCCTGCACTAGAATTAAGTAAGCACTTTGCATTCTGCTACATTCTGTGGGTGTAGGCAAAAGATGGAACCCAAAGACAGGTTCCCCAATAAAAATAAAATTGCAGGAAACTTTTAATACAAAGGAGGAACATCAGGAGTGGCAGAAATGTTGGGATTTGGTTTTTTTTGTTTGTTTGTTTTGGTTTTGGTTTTTTGTTTCTTTGTTTTGTTTTATTATTTTTTTTGTTGTTGTTGTTGTTGCTTTTGTATTTTTTTTTTAATAGTTTCATAAGTATCTATTCCCAAGGAAAGTAATTCCTAAGGGCAAGACGGTAAGGAAGCTGATACATTTGTCATTGTGTCAAGTTTGTTCCTGAACTGAAGGATTTCCCATGTACTTAGCAAGTGAGAGAAGTCTGATTAAGGCTAAGAATATCTTGTTTAATTAAGCTTCTCTGTACCCCTTGAGGGCAAGGACTATCTTCATTTTACATATAGGTAAAATGCACCATAGAGAGGTAAGAGGCAATTCCTTTTCCCTGAGCAGCACATACAAGCTAAGGACAAGGCATCTCATCAGGTTCTGGAAGAAATCCTCCTCTTCAGCTTTGTAGCATCAATACTTCATAATGCATGTGGTAGACCTGCAAATGCTGTATCGCCTTCAAATTTTGGGTGCGTGGTCGCCGTATGTGGTTGTGACAGGACGATGCACGTCCAGGCAGGGGATTTGGCTCCCACCTGTATGTGTTTGGTATCCTTCTCCAGGCTGTTTTCAGAGCTCACCTCAATCCACTTTGGAGAGGTTCATGAATGAGCAGTTGGGACTGCATAGACTGTCAGCAGCGAAGCAAGGAGGAAATCCCCAAATCACCTTCACTCTCCCCAGGAGAAATCCTCATTTCTCCTAATAGAATTAACAACTCCACTTGCAGTTTCTAAGGGCATCTTTAAGGCTTTCACACTTTAAGGGTCTGCTGTGACATAGGTTGTACATTTACTTGCCAGGTACAAGCAGTAGAAAAAGTGTGTTCACTATAAGAGTTTTTTATTTTTTTTTAAGGTTATCAACCATGTACTAAATTTTTCCTGAAGAAAGGTAGCTACCTTCTACCATACTGCTTCATGTAGTTGTAATGCTACCATTCAGCATGATGTTGTAAAGTAATGCTAGTGTCTTATTATGTTAGGTTATTGCAGAATATATGGTAATAAGTGTGAGCTCCTCAGGTGCAAGGTCCCACCGAATCCAGTGGAAGTTGTCACATTGTTATATGTAAGACCAGAGTTATCTCCTTTTTCTCTCATGCTTAGTGTAAATTTAGCTGCTACAAAGAAGTAACATTTATTAGAAAACCTACATAATACTGTATTGAAACTGTAATAAAATTATTGGAAGCATTTGACATTATCTTCTTATTTTCTTTCTTTGATACCGATATTTTTTTGTAGACTTCTTATACAGGCTGCACTAATTATTGTACCATATAATCCTGTGCCATCAAATAGACTAACACATTAGCTATTTCTCTCTCTCAATCTCTTCATGCTTTCTTTCTCTGTGAATCACATCAGTGACAGCAGTTAAGTAAATCAAAGTTTATAAGACTTGGGAAAAAAATGTCATATGCTACACACAAAACCAGCTACTGTATTTCAAAGTTTTGGTTGAAGTAACAATATCAAAGGATCCCTGTCATATGGGAATCTTTTCCTCTCACATTCCTGCACTGTATACTATTAAAAGGCTTTAGTAAGTAAAGTGCAGTAAACCCAAAGTGCCAGTTGACTACTGGTAAAAAAAAAAAAAAAAAAGGGGAGGACAAAATAGCAACAGAGTCAAACCAAAACCAAATGATTCCTTCCTGTTGATATGCCTCGTTTGTGTGTGTGTCTGTGTTCGTGCTTTGTTGTTCTTCTGCCTTTCCAACAACAATGTTGAAGAAGTAAAAAGTATTAGAGCAGAAATGCTCTAATTATTCTAAAGTTCTCTGATCAGTTCTCTATATCAGCAAAAGAAAATATTTCAGACCTTTCTTACCAGTTGATTCAGGTTATTTCTTTTGTTAACATTTGCCAGGTGTCCTTTAAGGGGTGAAATTTGCTGCTGTTTACTTTTTTGCATAAGTTTCAGAAGAAGAAAGTCTTTGGCTTTACTCTTTAGGGTCAGACATTTTAATCTGGGGGAGCAGAGGATGGGTAGTTGAAATTACTTTTTTATTTTTTTCCCCAGAAGAAAATGTTCCTTCACAAATGGCCTTTGCTTTTCTCTGTAGTCAATAAATCATGGGAGGCCCCAACCTAGTAAACCTGCCTTGGACTGATGCTTTATAAGCACTTTAGAGTAGTAATTAATCAACGTGCCACTCTTCAGTGCAGAACATAAGTAATAGGGAGCGAGGTAGGTAATGTTTTGTATAACAAGATAATGGCAGAGTGGTGCCCTAGCTGGAGGCTGCCTGCAAACCCGCTTTGCACGGGGACAGGCATCTTCCTGGGGTTTTCTTTTCAACCATAAAGTACAACACGACCAAAGCTTGGCCCTGGTAGCTCATGTTCCTTCTGTTCCCCCTTGCCATTTAACGGGGTGTTTAATCGGAGCAGTTCTCTGCTGCAACGGGGGTTTGGGTTTGCTTTGCTTTACTTCCACCACAGCAAGGTCTGGAACAGTTTGCTCTGCTCTTCAAAAGACTCTGCTCTGCAGGCATGTACACGCATGTGAAAGTTTGCAGGACACCTATATTGTTTTGTTCATGTACAAATACTAATAGCCCAGACTTGACTGAGGTATTCTTGTTCCTTGGTAGTGAATTTCTACCTATATGAGGAAAGAGCAGAAATACTTTAGAGTAATCACTCCCCCAAAGTAAGTAATTTTAGCCTTTAATTACATCTCTTTCATTTGTTTATTTGATATTTGTGTGTTTATTTTCTTGGTTGTAAACAGACTACTTAAATGTTGAACTGCAGAGGGAAAATGCAAATATTTATGGAATAACTTACTGTAAATGGAGTATATATTTTATGCCAACCACTGGCCTCAGTCAGTAGGAATATTATCACCTTTTGGTATGTCTCCAGCAAAATTGCACCTTTTACCAATATCTGGATTGATTTAATACTGAAAAAGGAATGCAGAGCTTTTAGGTTTCAGCTATTCTTTATGGTATATTTTCTCATGAAACAATACAAAGAAAGTAGCTCTTGACAAGTCACATTTTTCCACACAGTGATCTCTCGTTAGAGACCTGTGAGGCTACTGTAATTTCGTTCCCATTACTTTCAATGAATTCCATGCACGTGAAAGAGAAAATGGATAGTGGAGCCTGAGTTCCTGCACTACCCACTGCGTAGGTACTGAAAGGAGGATGGAGACTTACCATGGGATTCCTTACATTGCTCTTCTGCTATACATTAGCTTTAATCTTCCACTGAGCAAAATATAGGCATTTGTAACAAAAATGACGAGAGTTAGCCCTTTGCGGAATCTATGGTATGGGTCAGATTTACCTTTTGGTATCCTGATGTAAAACACTGAGATCAGAGAAGTTACACCAATGTAAAACAGGTGTGCATATGCACATACATATATATAGACAGACGTGTATTTCCTTTCATTTAACAAACATATATAATTCAGACCTTAACCTCTACCAAAATAAACCTTTGTTAACTTTAAATTGCTGTTTCTATCAGAGTTTTTACTAGCAACGTCTCATCAACTGAAGGCAAAGATGATCATTAGATAACCAACCTTAATGTCTGCACAGAACAACTCATAAACCTGACCATGCAAACATCATGATATCCAAGCACAGCAACTTCACAACAAGCTTCTCTTCTGCTTTAAAAATGTGAGCAACCACAATACACGCATCCATTTCTTTCAAATCACATGCACGGTTTTAGCTCTGACCTAGAATGAATTAACTTCTATTCCCAAAGCTATATATACACTGTTAAGTTATCTGGGGTTAATTTGCTGGAAAAAGGATTAGAAGCAAGTTAAGTTTGTGTGTCTCTGAGAAATAAGATTTCGTCTCGGTTGTTTATACGTAGGCATTGAGAGAAAACTGGAAGCAACAGGGTATGTGGAGGAAGAGGGAAAGGGTTACAGCCTCGAGTTTCCCGAGAAGCACAGCTTGCAGTTCTGCTGCGGAGAAGGTTTCTCCATCTGGCAAGCCTCCTGGGATGCCAGACTGGAGCAACCAGTTTGCAGGAGCTGTACAGGGGGACACCTTCACTGGCCGTCCGTCACCACAGTCAGCCCCATACCGGTGCCAGTACTCCTGCTTCTACCCATCAGCCTGCCACCAGTCCACTCTGTGACATGAACTGGCTGTGCAGAGGGGAATGAGTGCAGCGGTGGTGGTTGTTAAATTTGTTGAAAATATATACATATATATATATATATATATATATGCATACATATATAAATATCTTTAGTATTGGTGTACTCCAAGTAGTGTGGGTCAAAGTGTGAACAAGCCCGAGAAAAAACATCAGAGAATTAAAGCAACTGTCAGAACAACAAAGGGGATTCCTTGGGCTTCTCATCGTACAGGCTAAATTAGGTTATGGGAAATAAAGGAAGGCGCTTTTTGTGTTTTAGTGAAACATTTCTAAAGTGTGCAAAATATGGAGATAGCAGTTACTGTGAATGTGTAGTTGTAAGCTTTTCCCCCTTTCCACCCCACTCCTCAAATAGAGTTTCCAGTGACATTAACAATAAAGAAATATGCTGAAAAATAGTTCTGCTCCAAGAAAGGGAATGCTTTAGATAACTCAGTTGTCTCTTGAGGAGTTGCATGTTATACCTGGAGACAAAAGTCTACCACACAATGTGAAATAAGCTTCCTTTATACCCAGATTGCAAAGGAACCTTAACTATAGCATTTCTGATAATGCTTCCATAATGTACGTGTGTGTGTGTGTGTGTGTGTGTGTTCTCTGAGGCATTCATTTGGCTGGCACATTGGAAAATGGTTAACACAGTGAATGTGGGGTGTCATTTTTGTAGTGGAGAATGTGTGCCAGAAGAATTCAACTGTAACCACTAAATATTTGCTTAAAAATAATTTTAACCATCTGGACTCCTTTTTTCTTATTATTCTTATTCTTCTTTTGAGGTGGGGTGAGAAGGGAGTATTTTAATAGGAATGATTTGTGGTTACAAAATGAATTTGGTTAATTTGGTTACCACCCCCATTTATATGATGACTACAAATAGTCCCTAACATCTGAAGTTTTAAAGAACCAGCAGATTTTTCTCTCTGGAGCTTCAGAAGCTGGAAACGAACTTACAAAAGACAATAAATTGTTCTTGATGGAATAAATAGTTTGTGGGGTTGCTATTGTTCCTCTTGACAATACACTAACATGTGCTAATAGAGGAAGAATTGAAGAGCTTGCGTAGTACAGGCTCTTCTGCCAGGCTAAATTTTTCCACTTTGGAGTGGGAATCAGGTTCCCCGCATGCAGGGCAGGGATAACGCGGCGCTGGGATTCCCGGGAGCCAGCACCTGCCGCCCGCCCCGGTGCCGGGAGAGCCCTGGGGTGCTGAGAGAGCCCTGGGGTGCCAGGAGAGCTTCGGGGTGCTGGGACAGCTTCGGGGCGCTGGCTGCAGCGAGCTCGGCAGAAACGGCGTGTGCCTGGGAGGGAACCCGAGAGTGACCTGCAAACCTGTCTCTGGACGAGCCTTATCAGAGTTTCTGTTTCAAAGACGGGATGCCTGAGATGGTTTTCCTTGTCCAGAATAAGGATGCTTGCTAAAAGCAGGGTCAGAATAAGAGTTTTCATACTGCAAGGGATTTTTTTTTATTTATCTTCTTTTTTTTTTTTTTTTGGTGTGTAGCACTTAAAAGCATACACCTTGTTTTTAAATATTCAGAATTCGGTGACAGATATTTTTTTTGGTTCTGAATCCAGTTAAATATAGTTGGTAGATGTACATGTTTCTACGTTCTCTGTGTCTTGCCTTAGCATATTAAATGAATATTTTATGGAGCCTGTTATAAATACATCTGTTAAAAGATTTTTATCATACTTTGAAATGCCTAAGTCTTAACGGTTACCTTTGAGCATTAATGATATGCTGGTAAATGCGCACAGAAGATAAAATAAACTAAGAGAAAATAGGTAAACTTTCATGTAACGTTCTTGCTTTAGTAGCTCTCGGAGACACTTTTCCTCTGTTTTCTCATACACTGCAGCACTGGTTTCATCCAACTCATTGTATATTAGGAACAATTTAGTATCATTTCATTTAAAATATGCAAGCTTTATATTGAGAGTAAATGTGTAGCCACAAGGTAAAATTAAAAAAATATATTAGTCTCATCATTAAAAAAAGCCTTTAAAGTTTCCATTATCCATTATGTCAGGTAGCAAATATCTTCTCAATGTAACTCCAGACATTAAATCTGTCAAGAGGCATGCAGTAAAATAAATGTCTGGGATACCTTCATAAACAAAAATCTTATTTCCATAATTCATACAGCTGGCTGGCATTTATTGGCACGTCAGGTGCAATGGGGACATTTCAGGAACATTAACATGTACAGCATCATTTGTCAACAAAGCAACAATGTAAGCAAATCGTTCAGAACTCATACAGATTTACAGCTTTCTCTGCCAGCTGCTAATTACGGTGTGCTCTGCCTATTTGGTATGGTCTTTTTTATTGGAAAATGACAAAGGGGTTATGGTATCCCAGTTTGGAATATAGATGCGCTTTTAGTAATAATATGAGTGGTAATATGACTACACAGCCTGGAGTTTTGATCTAGTTGCACTAGTCTTATAATTGACCAGTTTTGATTGATGAAGGACAAAGAGAAATTCACAGTGATATTTACTTACTGATAGAAGTAACCTCTGCAAACAAAGCAATAATAAAATATCAGAGAGCAAAAAGAAGTATCTTTGTTTTAATATTGTTTTTTCCTACTGAACATGACAGAGAAAATTCAGTCCTCACTGAAAGCCTGATCTGTTTACTGAACAATGTTTAGCAAGCTCTATACATTATAAACTGGCAAATATCCTTCGATCATTGCTGAATCCACTTTAATAAATAAGAATTAAACTTTCAACATTTTAAACAATACAAAGGTTAAATGAAAGCCGACAATATGTGTTAATTATCTGCTTTCAGCATCCTCTGTGTCTGTCTGTCTGTCTGTATTTCTCTCCCTTTATTTGTTTGAGCATGTGTGTTTATGAATGCATGTGCTTTTGCAAGTTAATGACAGCAACTCAGTTCTACTTTTTATTTCCAAGCTCTGGCCAGTTTGCATTTCAATCTCATAAAAATATAATTAGTAGAGCTTTATGCTTCAGATGTATAAATTAAATATGCTTTCATAATTATTATACCTGTTATTCAGCCAAAGGTAAGAGGATTCTATTAGCTAAATACATATTTAGACACCTAATAAAAATCCTTATTCTGTTCTATTTCTTAGTTTCAGTTCATGAACAGTAACCACTATTCTGAGTTAAGATCTTGACCATTTAATTTTTAAGAAAAAAAGTAATTAGACCATATTATGGATTAATCCCTTGCCAATTTTCATTTTTTAAATCAAAGTAATTTTAGACTTGGGAACTACATAATTTTATGCAAAGAAAGTATGTTTTGCCAACCTTATTAAAATCTTTAAAGACCATATTTTCTATAGGCTTCCAAAAATTATCCCACAAAAATGTGTGGGTGCACCCATCTGTACACATGAATGGGCAGCTAGGAGCATAATTATCCAGTTTTGCAGGTGCAAATGTAGGAGTTTAAGTGCAAATTAGCTGACCCTCAGATTCTGCTGGTGTATTTTTTGTGAGCTGATTAATAATATTTCTTTGAATTCCATAATATAGGTTAAAATCTCCAAAGATTTTTAGAGACAATAATAACCTTGCTGTAAAATATCTGAGATTACTCAAGTAATTTAAAATGCTATTGATGCAACAGTAAAATGAGGTAGAGCTTAGTGCCAGCATTTAGGTGTTATTTCGGTTATAATGACTATACGATTCTTTCAATATAATAAACTCCTTTGGTTTCGGCTGTCTGCCACTGCTTTTCCAGAAGCAAAATGCACATGTTCCTAAAGGAAAAACTACTGCACCAAGATTATAAAAAATTGACCATCAATCTAAGTTTGTATGAGCAATCACAGCCGCTTCCAAATAGAAGTTATTTTGTATTAGAAGCAATTTACCCATCTGGAAGAACAAAGATACTTGCAAATGCTGAAGTGACTGACTTCTAGCAGATGCTTAAAGAAAGTTAAAAACCCAACTACTTCTGAGGTGCCTGCCCTCGATTTCAGATCTGGAAATGGCAAATATATGGAAGAGCTCTTCTAAAGGATGAGGAAGTTCACTGGCACCTTGGCTTTGTGCTCCCTACCTGCTGATGATCTTGCCCAAACCGCCCCAGCAGGCCCATTGCCCACACAGCTGCCCAGCAGTTTTCTAGGAAAAGGGAGCAGTTGTAAAGCTTCTTGAACCAGACATGGAAATTAGTGGCTGCATTGCCTCGATATTATATAGCGTGACTATTGTGGGAGAGCAGGCTGCCTGGGAAAGGGTGAGTTGTGGGGATGAAGCTTGATAGGGGCTTTGTGGGGTGAAGGAAGAAGTCAGAGGTGAGAAGGGATGAGACGTAGGGCTTTTGAGGGGATACGTGTTTCCTGGATGTGGAGCTAAACTGTGTCTTCATGCTGTTATAGGGACTGAAGAATGATGAGGAAGTAAATATTTAACACAGAGCTTAAAAAATAAGGTTGATGACCCCTGGAATTCACAATTTCCCCCAGTATGGTACCCAAATGCGACAATGTTACTGAAAGTCCTGATAGACTATGACCAGTTAATGGAAAACTAACTTTATACTGTAATTCAAGATTGTTTGAATTTACTTTATTTGTGAAATTTTTCCATTTGTGTTCATGTCTTTGTATATTTGAAGAGGAAGTTTAGGCATTCCTTGATCCGTAATGATTGCTTTTCTTCTTTCTCCCTTTGATTCCACTTGCCTAATAATAATGGGCATTATCTTATATCCATATTTAATTTTATTATGTCACTAGCATTGCAAGAAAAGGATGTTCTTTTCAAACATTGTAATGCATTTAGTATTTCACTAGTCATCAGTTAAATCAATTTTTCCCTTTATTGGATCTGAATTATAAATCAACTAGTCATTGTATGGGATACTGTATATGAATGTACAGTATATCATTATGATGTATCCTATAATAATGTCTCTTAGACATGAAAACTAAAGATGGTGGTTTAAAGTGCTGAGAGAGAAAAAATTGGAAACATCTGTTAGTAGGAAGTAGAGAAGACTTTTCATTAAAGTTTGTCAAGTGTATTTGATAGGAAGAACACACTGGGCCGTATTCTGCCAACCCTTACATACATCCACCCCAGTATCCAGCGTGTTATTTCTATCTTGTGTAGAAAAGCCGGTATTGTCGGAGACTCTAAAAAGCCAGCTCTCTACCTAGGGTAAGGCACAGTAACACAGCTCAAGAAGTCCGAGACCTGGGGCAGAGAGGATTCACAGGTTTTAAGGGAAAAAAAAATAGAGCATATTAGAGTACAGTCAGTGTCTCGGTCTCTGTCTATGCAAGGGTAATGACAGCTGTGCTGCTCTTATGCTGAGTATGTCAGCAAGCTTGTGCAGAAGTGGTGTGGGACAGTTTTGGGGTAAAAACTCTTTACTTTTAACTTGGACACTGCTTACAAGTAGAGGAAGTCTTAAAAAAAATAGTCAGGAGGTCAGAGATAAGGTATCTGGGAGCATCCAGTTAGCAGATTTTATCACCCGATGTGCAGTGGACAAGCTGGCCAAAATAAAGAAAAAATGGCTAAAAACTTCTGGGGTGGCATATTTTAGTTTGATCGCCCTGGAATCCATTTAAGCAGACGTAACTGTCTACTTAAGGAAGCTCAACAAAGGCCATTTTACACATACGAGGGACAGCACTTGGTGGCGTATGGGATTTTTGGCAGTGCTGAGCTGATGGTTTCACTGCCCCTTCTCGGCAAAACCCACGCATGTGTGGGTGCTCCTGGGGCTGAGGGAGCTGCTGTGGGCGCCGGGAGGGGCACACAGTAGCTACACGCTCATCTCATTCACGTATCCTTTGTGCACACTATCACAGGCACACACGCACACGTGTGTTTGTGCATGTTTTGCACTTTGCAACTGCTTAGGCACAACGTGAAATGCCTTCTGCATCCCTTGGAAGAGCACTGCAAGCACAGCACACAGCCTTTGCGGCTGTCCAGCTGCAGCATAGACCCCTCATACCTCCTCCTGAAGGTATAACAGCTTAAAAGCCAATATCTCGCCTTGCCTTTGCAATCTTTTCCCATTTTTCCCTGCACTATGCAGTCTCTGAGCCCCGTTGCTTCCATAATGATATCCAGAACTCGAAAATCAGATATAGCAGTTGCAGGGCCGAGCGCGAATTACCCCCGAGTCAATATAAAACAGAATATTGCTTATTGATTCGGTCTAGCCTGTTGTGTAGTCAATGGAGAACAAACTAATACAAATAAAATGCATCAATTGGAAGCTGGCTGTGGGCCTCTATGAGTCATATGAAGTAGGTTTCTGATATCCTTTATCATCACGCACAGCCAGCGAAACAAGAGTGCTACTGTCTTCTGCTGGAGCAGAGAGTTACCTCAGGCTATTCTGAAAAATGCTTTTTTCTTATTTTTAGACCTGAATCAGCCCATGCTAGTAAATGTATTCTTGTGAATACAGATCCTACTTTGTTGTAATGCCCATGGGAAGGCGGTAGTGTAACCTGTTTGGATGCAGCTGCAGACCACCTGTAGAGAAAGTCAAATTAGGGAGAGACCCCACTGTTCTTTGCATTAATGCTTTTTGTGTTGTGGCTTGACTCCCCCCTTCCTCCCCCTTCAATGTATCTTTCTGAACTGGGGAGATAGAGAGCACATTTTAAGACCTTCTGTCCCTTTAAGGCATCTTGTGATTGAAAGAAGATTTGAAAGAAAGTAAAAACTCCCCAGTCACCAATGAGTGATGGTGTGCAAGGAGTCTTAACACTTTTAGGATGACTTTTCCTCCTGGTCTTCTTGCAGGTTTGGAGGGTGTTGGGTTTTGGTGAGGTGTTGTTTCATTCTGTGCTTAAAGGGCACTTTTATATCTCCCTCAAATAATCTGCATGTTAGGGGAATCTTCTAAGCTTTGAATGAAAAAAGTGGTTGTCAAGAATTAAAGCCGAAACTTGCCACAGTTTTTGTTCCATTGTTCCTAAATAAAAGACTCAGCAAACAAAAGAAAATGGAACAATCCTAAGTGCAGTGCCTGCATATCCTTCGTATCCACATGAAAAGGGGTATGATCTCACTGATCCTACTTAATGATACTGGAATTCCCTTTACATATAGATTTGTCTGAATTCAGGACAAGAGGGGTGGTTAGGCATGCAAACTAACTGGTTTGAGGAGATTGTGTCCTAGGTATAAGAAGTAGTTTTAGTGAGTTCTCCTGTGATCTCAGTTGCAACTGTCTAACACTCTTGGTATCAGCAGCTTCTCAGTAGGTTGGGCTTTTGTTCATTTACCAGGTAGTATTTTGTTGCATAATGATGCAATATTCTACCTTATGTCACATAAAAGCTGCCTGTAATGAAAATTTCATGTCATTACTTATTTTCACCCCATTTCTTCACAGATGAATCCCACTGTTTTACTAATCGTTGACGTACTAGTTAACACACACAGAGTTTGTAGATGGAGGTAATGTCATCAAGCGTTGCCTCATTTTAAATTCCTTCCTCTCACTGGTGGTATCAATGTTCACTGCAAAGACACTGATGATACTGAATTTAATTGGTATTTATGTGTAGGGTCATGTGTACTCTCCAAGAAGTTTCTGTGTAACTTTTCCCTAATTGAAATTAGATTGAAGTGTTGCTGTGTACACTGCGACTTAATGGTGACAACGTTGAGCCAGCTTCGAAGCTCAGATGCATGGCACGCATCCCAAGAAATCTGCTATGATGCTCCCACATACATCTATGCATATTTTTATGGTACAAGAGACATAAGGTGTGGAAAAGGAGCAGTCTCTTTAAGGGGGATGTGGCAACCCTATCTGCCAGTCATCTTGCCTCTGCTGTTCAATTCCTTTTACAGCCATTCTGCCTTTCTGGTATCTATAACATCTTTACATACGTGTTTAATGTCTGCACAGCTATTCAAATCCATGGGAAGGTGAGATGCCATAAGAGTTATGGACCACGAGCACTGGTCCTTTGTAGAAACACTTTTTGTCTGGTTTGAGGATGGCTTGCTCACAGATGAATGGCCATCTTACATTCTAGATAAGGTGATAGATGACTGACAGAGTCTGTGAACCATTTTGGGGATTGGTCTGAAGCTCACAGGTGCCATGCAGTGTGAGTGCTATAGTGAGATCTCACCATGAAATACCTGCAGCACCATATTTTGTCTCCATGCAAGGGCAGACCGGTGCACCCTCTCCTCGTAACGCGTGCATAGGGTATGGAAAAGTAACTTTTCAATGGCAGAAGTGTTTTGTCTGGGAGCTTAATTTATAGCAGCTCATAGAATTGCAATGTGTAATAAGCAATGTCCTTGAACATTTTTCATGTGCTTCTAAGTGACTCTTTATAAAGCGTTGGTTTCCCTTGTAAAAATCATTAAACTTTTTAAGGAAGAAGTATTAGTCTAGGTTAGTAATCATCACAGTGTTTTAAATACTATTAGATAATTAGCGACATGAATAAATTAAATACATTTCAGGTATAATAACAAAGCTGAGGAAAATCACCAAATATTAGCAAAGCTCCAAAATCTAACTACTTTGTGTTGCATGCTGTTTTAATGACTGCAATTTAAAAATGTGCATAATTCCAAAGAGATCACATGTTTCACATAATAAAAATGACTGTGACATAAAATATATATTTTCTTAAAAAGTACTTGTAATATCAAAAGGACTGTGAAGTATTAGCCATTTAGTACAAATTTATCTTTTCTTGCAGATGATTACATTTTCATTTTAATTGCTCACATTTCTTGTTCTGATCTTAATGTTTTATAGTAGGCAAGACATGCCGCAAAGCAAAAAAAAAAAAAAAAAAAAAAGATTTTATTTGTTAGTTAACAGTCTTCAGAAGTCCTAATTTGGCCAATGTGTTCTGCTGCAAAGTCTTGGAATGCCGTCTTGCAGTTTCAAAAGTGATCTTATTTGGCTTCCCAGAAACTATTATGCCTGGAGGATGCCATGAGAACAAGAGCTGCCTTGTTAACAAGTAGAAAACTCTCCAAAACAAGATAGGATCCTGATATAAATCATAATTTAGATGCACAGAGCTATGTTCACAACCACAGTAATGTAATTCATTTACATCTAGTTATTACTTATCTCCACCCGAACTACTAAGTTCAGGAATGCAGCTGCCTTGTGCCTTGTGACTCGTGGGGGTTAGGGAAGAATGACATCACCAAATTTAAGCACATTACCATGCTGACATAGTGGCACCTTGTTTTCCCTTCCGCAGATAGAGCGAGGATTGTGTGCTACCCCCCATTCTTCCAAAGAATACCTTTTTTCCCCTTTCAAGCAGCTGCTATATGAAGGGTTGCAAATGTCACTTCAACTAATGATGAATGATGCTTGACCCTTGGACCTGTTACTATGAATTTTATGCAATGCTAAATTAATATGAAAGATCTCTGCTAGAAGACTTCAGCTATTATGCATGCAGCATAAATGATATGTTAAACAATCCAAATTTTTTTCTCATAACCATGGTAAAATGCAGAGCTGTTCTAACGTTTTGATGTGTATTTCCACTTAAGATTAGTATCTTTTTGTTCTAAAAATATTTTTGGTAAGCAAATCAGTTTGCGAAAAACATTGTCAAAAGGGCAACTGGCCCACATGTCTTTGTTGTTCGCGTTTGAATATAATTAATTATGTAAAGCAATAGTTAGTGGTCGCTTAACAATTAGTAGAATCTGTCAAATAGTTACACGGAAATTACTAACTAATTGAACTACTGGTCTTTTATTGTTTCAGGAAACAGTACAGAGTGTCATTCTTTTATCTCATAAGTTCGTTATTATTGCATATTACATTTTTCAAGCAATATATGCTTCCTAGTAGACTAATACATAAATAATGCTCCCAGTAATGTCACATTGTGCAAAAGTGTTTGAAATAAAAACACCTGTTTTAATTAGTATTCAGATTTGTGCAGTTAAAAAATGATAATCCTCTTGCAGTTATATGACATTTTTAAAGCTTTGAATTTCCATCTGTATCTTATATTATGATGTTTCAGGACTGTCGTGAGTTAATTATGTTAACTTCGGAAACATTGCTTGCATTTAGAATGAAAAACTTCAGCTTGAATAGCCAGGAAAGCAGATGCTATCTTTCTTGTCAACTGCTTTGTTGTGTGTTGCCTTGAAACTTTTTATGAGATTCTGTATCCAAAAGGAAGTATAAATCTCCATTTATTTGAAATGTTACTCTAATCTAATCAATATTTTAATATATTTCTTGTGGGAGGGACTTGAATGTATCTCAAGGAACCAAAGACATGAAAATCTCTTATTTTATGTTGAAATCCTCCTGTTATTACAAGTCTATTCACAAGAGTAATTTGAAGATGAGGAAAAATCTATGTACTATAAAGTTTAAAAATTGTTTCAAAGCATAGTGTTTCTCTCCTGAAATATATGCCTGTAAGTTTAGGTGGAGTAAGAGGAATGGGAAATATTACAATTAGAATTCACATCCAGATAAACCCTGCAAAAGGGAAAGAGGCACAAATACATGGCTGATGTGGTGAATCTGCATTAGGTCCTGCGACAGAGTGAGTGAAAATGCAAAACGTGAATGTGTGCGTGAGATGGAGGAAAAGGTGTGATGTTCAAAAGGATTTGGTGGATGCACGAGGGGCCGCGTCTTCTCCTTCCACGTGAGACTGCGAGGCGTGTGTGGGAAACGGAAAACATCATGCCACTGAGTCACCCGTATTTCATTACACCCCTTCTCTGCCAAGGAAGAACCATAAACGTTGCCAAGTGTGTTTACATGTGCCGGGGTATTTATGCATCTTCTGAGGCGCAGTAAGAGAAGGTATAGCTGCGCACATGGAATTGCACATGGCGGGGTAGATGGATTTTATTTATTGAAGCCTTCAAACGTCACCCTGAGGGCTTAAAAGACCTAGCAAGGTCTCAAAAGTTTCTGTGTATGCAGCTCTTAATTCTGTTGGTCATGCAATTACATGCATTTCATGAACACAGGTTTGATCATAAACTCATGGCTTCCGTATTTTCAAAATCATCATATTCCTCAAAAGAAAAGCTATTTTCACTGTGACAAAAATTTCAGTGCTTGTAAGCAGGCACTGTACAAGAGAAGCTGAAATGCACACACTAACCCACGCCTGCATCAGGACGTACTCCAGTATCTGATTTTCAGCTGATGTGGCTTCAGAGCAGACGTAGCTCTGAAGTTGACGAAGTTGTATGAAAAAAGTTCACTTACTGAGAATCTTCCCTATTCAGGGTAACATGTGATTCTCAAAATGCATAAAAATATTTTAAAATTAATGTTATTATTAGCACTATTATTATCAAAGGACATTTCGTTAACATTTGAAAGTCCTTCAGTGCACTTGAAGATATATTTGTTTTAGCAACTTATATAATCCCCTCCTGTTTAAAGTTTTGTTTTAAACACATACAATTATCATCTCATATGCCCTGATTCAGTAAGCACTTAGAAGCATTCCTATCTTTAACAGCATAGCTAGTCCTGCTAATATCCAGGGAATGGAATTAGAGCTTCAGATATTAGCAAAAAGTAATGCAAATGTGAATTAAGCAACATTTTGAAGTAAGTAATTTTGAAGTAAGTTGACTGAGGACTTTTTATTTCTTAGACTGAATGCAAAAGTTTGACAAAAAAAAAAAAATCAAAGCAAGCATTACTGATATTAATAATTATTTTAAAAGTGTATAAACTTGAATATTTTAGACTGGTAGCTAGAAGGAATTAGGCACTGAAATAACCTTCCAGTAAGGAAAGGGAAGAAAAATCCTAGCAGCTTTCAGTCAGAACCATCAGCAGAAATATATGTAGCCCCATAGATGTGGACATATATATATATATGGACATCTAGAATAATATTGTTATTGTTGGGTTTTAGCATATAAGTCACGTTAATTAAAATATATTATGTTACCTGCATTGTAGAATATCACTATTTCCAAGCTAATGAGTCATTTGGATAAATCAAAATTATAACTGTACCTTTGCTTTCCCTAGTGTAACTTTCCATACAGTCAAACCTACATGTGGCACTTTACTACTGGATATTCTTACTGCCTCCTGTCTGTGAAGGAACCTACAGGACATGAAGTGATATTTTCTGTCTTGTGTAGTGTCACACACCATGTAGTTGATAATGAATTGTCTTGTTAGGTAAGAATTTCCGCCAAAATTTCATGAACTGAACTAAGGGAGATGAAGCATGAATTATTCTTACGACCCAAATGCAGGCCTGGGTTATCTGGCTTGCGTTTTTCAAGACAACTCACTTTACTGTTAATAGAGTAAATAAATAAGCAATGCCTAAAGCCAAGGTGTAAGTATTGAAGTGTTAGTTGGAAAGTATTTAACAAAACTGTCCTTTCTTTTTGAATAACTTGAATAAAGTCTCTAAATGACCTCTTCCTAACCAGAAGAGAATATAGAGAAGAAATTAAGCTTTATTGGTAAATTAAAGCCCAAATCCCATGGCTGATGAGAGATATGGTCCGTTTGAAATAGTTACAGTTTCAGACTTTCTCTTCTACAATCAGCGGGTGGAGACCAACATAATCCAATTAATTGTAATTCCCTTTTGTGGCACTGGTACAGTGGTGAATGATATAGTAAGTCCATTGAAGTTTTATCTTTGGTCAGATAATCCAAATGGATTCATATTATGAAACAGTCCTTTAAAAAAGTTCTGACGAACAGAAGTGTTTTGACTTTAGTGAACCAAAAGATAAATTCTATACAAAATAAAATGTTTTGTCCTTGACATTTATATAGCTTGTATATACCTGATTTCATGTAAGAATACTTCTTTCAGCTGGTCTATGTCAAAGAGTCCTTTCATTTAAAAGAAAAAGTCCAGAATTTGTTCTCTGGACATCCTACAAACTGGTGTGTGAGAACAGAGATTTATATGTACGGGTAATCTTTATTCTTGCAAACAGTCCCATGAAAATAAATGTGATTACAGATCTAAGGAATATATGAGTAACGTTTTGCAAATTGTTTCAATTTTAATTTTTCTAATAAAACAATAAATTAATATTTCATTGATAATCCTTATAACTGTAAACAAATCATATCTGTAAGTTCCTATTGCAAGTGGACCAGGGGAATTACTTAATTTTAGCTTAAGCTTTGATCTATTTACATTTGGAAGTCATTTACATAAAGGAAGTCATAATGATCTTTATTGTTTTGTTAATTATTTCCTTTGATTATTGAAACTCACTCACTGAGGCACAAGCTTATTGTTATTGGGGTCAGTCCCAATAATATATTTGCCTATGTGCAATAAGTAAGGATTGGGTGGTATTCTTGTTTTTTGAATTGTTTTTATACAGACCCTTTCAGTTCAATAATCACTGGAGACAGGACTGATTTAATGCATCAATAGTCTGATCCAGTGCTACACATTTTGTATTTCTCCTTTCCTTTAAAGTTGTTCACAGCAAGTCCATGTTATGGCAGGAGCGTTTTCACTTGTAGCATGTTGAAATCTTGTATTTACTAAAAGATACTGAGGTACTGTTTGTGGGAGACAACACACTAGACCATATATTGAGGTCAAATCTTTCCAGAGTGTCTAAAAAATACTTTTTTTCCTTTTTTTTTGTTTTTTTCTTTCCCCCTTAAATTGTCCAGTTGAAATTTAATACAAAGAATTTTTTACCCTTTGGGGTACATTACATATGAAATAATTTATGACCCATGAATCACAAGAAGGCAGTGAATTAGGTTTCAGATAAGTCTGCCAAATATTACAAAACATTGTGTACAGATTTTTGGACTATGAAAAGGCTTTTGACAAGAATGGAAATAGAATCAGTGTTAGAAGCAGCAAGAAGGGGGAGAACAGAAGATCTATATGACAGAATCCTAAACCACCCTGGGTTAGTAGTACAATTAAAAAGGTACAAATATGAACGTATTTTTGAAGTATGAAAATGGGATAGAGAGTCGTTGTCCAATTCCTCTCTGTATTAGATCTTGAGATCCTTCAATTTATTTAAAATGTAGATTTGTGGGTGCTGATACACACAATTCTGATAAAAGGCCTGACTGTAAATGAGGGGAAAAAAAAAAAACAAACAAGAAAAAACTTCTTAAATTTCAGAGGAGGTTACTGCAGAGCAAGTACACAATTAAAAAAAAAGTGTTAATAACAGACTTGAAGTTGGAAAAGAGATATTTACCTTAACTAATATATGTATACACAACATATAACTAAGCGAGGAAGATGAAGTCGAAAGCAGAATTCAGAATGAAATTTGTCTTTGAATAGTAAAATGTATCATGAAAAATAAGTTCCTGATCTAGACAAGTATTTGATGTTTGTGATTCTTCAGTATTGGGTTTCTGAAACAGAAATACTAGCATCCACCTGGAAAATGGAATAAAACCCATTAGCTGGCACAGAGAAATGAGAAAGTCATTAGTCTGGTTCAGAATAAAGAGGGAAGAAAAAACAGAAAGAAAAACAGAATAAAGTGTGCTTTAAGTACTACAAAAAAGTTGAAGTTGCAGCTCGATAACTAAGTACAGAAAATTAGAGGACAGAATCTTATGACTGTAAGATAAATGTAATTTTCACTCAGCATAGCGATTTAATTTCTACAAGTCACAGAAAGTCTATCAAGCCCCATCCTTGTGCTCAAGCAACTTTATTGCTCCAAGGCTGAGAAACCCCTGCAACATGTGAGGGTGTGAGCCAGGTGGGAATCCCTCCACGCTTTACCCTTCCTTGCCTCTTTCTTTAAACCCTTGGGGGTATCCGAGTATCTTTGACCCTGAAGGAAGGAATAATTTGGCCCTGCAGGTGTCAGTTGCTTAGGCCTGCTCCTGCTCTTTGTTAACGAGTCACCTGCGAGCGAGTCTCTCACAGAAGTATGTTGATCTGTAGACAGGTGGTCTATTTATTCTTAGGGAGCTTTCAGCTGCATTTTGAGGGGAAATAGTTTATATTTAAAATCACTCCTTTTCCCATACGGAATAGTTGATTGGGCTAAATTTGATGAATTTTAAAAACACTTGTAATTATAATCCTATTGCAGTAATTATTGCTTCAAATCACAATGATAGAATATGCTAAATCAGAACTAATATCGCTGTCATCTAATCCTGTGGCAGGTACTGGCAGTGAATGATGTGTAAGAGCATCTTAGCGATGATACCTGTTTCTGGCTACCAAAAGATTTCCCCTTTCAGTAGCACTGTATATTTTTATGCTTCCTGTTTCAAACAGCAACCGATAGCATAGAAATTTCCCGACGCAATGACGTCACTAGCTGACCACTTTTCTAAACCTTTGAACTGCTCTGCATGCTTTCATGACGTACCATTTCTGAACTTCGCGAATGTACTGGATCTTTTCAACAGAAACAATGAGATAGTTCATCCCTCTCTTACTCTGTGGACTTGTGTGGAATTATGTGAGGATGAATACGACCCAGTGTGCACAAGTACAGAAATCTTTTATTTTTCTGGCACAGATTGAGATTTAAGTTAGCAGTACTTGGTTGTTCCAGCATGTCCCCAGGTCAGTGAACTGTCATTTCAGAGAACTGGAATAAACAGCTCTCTGGATGCACATAGAGATGTTCTGCTTTTTAGTTTAAGTTGCTCAGTAATTTGCGCCTGGGCTCCATGGAAATGGACACTTCAGTAATAAACAAATGTTCAGACATTATAACATTATGGCTTAAATTTTCTGGTAAAAGGGCATGCCACATTCCTCTAGCAGAGAAGGAGTAATGCACACAAGCTCTCTTTTGATGACTATATCTTTGCTAATTCATCAACAGTAGTATTGGATGGATTCAGCAGAAGCTGCTTAGAAGTACATTGTATACTAAATTTAATGGTGTCCTTAGTCGACATTTTCTTTGATTTGTTTAAGCACTCCTGGAAGTGAGGGACCATGCACTGAGTGCAGGCAGGACAGTGGACCTCCCAAACCCAGCAAGGGAGAGAATAATAATTATTTGCTGGGAGAAAAACTCACAAGAAATCTGGCTGCATAAGGGAAGTGTTGCTTTTCATAAGTTGAGGCTTCTGCTGTATTATTTAACCAAAGTTCAAGGGATTTTATGTCCTTTGGAGAGTGTCTATAAAATATGGTGTCAGGACTGGATGTACCAGCAGGGGAGGAAGATGATCATCATGTGCCACATCACCACAAAATGAGCTCCTTGTCATATGACGACCAAGAGCCTTCACCACCTCACAGCATCCCATTGCTGTCATGTCCCCAGACATCTCTATGCTCTATTACTGCTCTAAATTGAGCACAATTGCTTTGAAAGAAGTTGTTTGCCCCAAGAAGGATGCAATGCCTCTGTACTAGTGATCAGAGAAGCTGTGTCTTGTAAAATGCAGGTCCAGCTATCGAACACATATACCTTTCAGTGTACAAATTAATATTTGTGCTGTCAGTCATGAGAACGGCCTTCACAAAGAGATTTAGTGATGGAGTGTGCTGATGCAAGTAAAGAATTTCTGCTTGAGTCTGTTCTTTCTTTTCTTTCCTATTGAAGACCATGAATGACCAGCAAATTATTTTTGAAGAATATAACCATTTAAAAAGAAAATATAAAGGAAAAAAAAAAAAAAAAGAGGTGTCTTCAAGTTTGAGAAAAAAGAAGAATGACACTGGACTGTTTGTCTTTTCCTAGTATGTGCAAGAGTTTTCTTTTCCTCATTCAACCACAGGACTCTGTTTTGGATCTCTCACTAGTAAACTGCCTATTGGGATGAGTGAGTCCAGCAAGTTTCCCAAGCTTTCAGTCAACTGGGAATGCATTGTGCACACCCAGCTCTCCTGCAAAGATCTTGAAGTGAGGGAAACTGTATGCATTATTTAACAGTGTTGTGCAGGACTTTCTCCAGGGGAGATCTCCCTCAGCATATGCACTGCTCCCTGGGATGGAGACTCCAGTGCTTTGGGGTTTCACACACTGGAGCTGGGGATTGGCTGAACCCCAAATGCCAAAGGTTTAATAAGGGAATAGAGAGGTGGCAGCTGTTGTGCCGGAGTGCTCACCGTGCAGCACATTGCCATCCCGATGCTGCCCTGTGCAGCCAGCAGCAGGGAAAGTCTGAAAAAGGCCTCAGTGTTATCGAAAAGATTACAGTGTGAGACCCAGTAAGACACGTCTCACCAAAGTCTTTAGACTGTTTTTTTGAGGGCGCAACCTCCATAGCGGAGCAGACGCTGATAACTGTGTTTGCAAGGATTGCTTTCCACATGATTTGGGGTCATCCACGAGACCATTTGCAGGAATACATAACATCCAAATTGAACCAGGACTTCTGAACATGGTGCTCGGGGATTTAATGACAGCATGGGCAAAAGACAGTATATAGCTGGGAAAATTCTTGTATAAATTATCTTAAAAGAAAAATGAATGACCAGTGCTCCCAAATGACTGCATTTTACTCCTAGAGACCAGTCTACATACTGGGCAGGGCATGTAGTTAGAGAAACCACATCAATTTTCTTTCAAAACCAAGCTCTCTGTACTGCCTTAGTTGATTTTCGTATTTTCTTTTTTTTTTTTTTTGTTTGCTTTTTTGTCTTTAACTGATCTTTCAATAGTTTACATTCTTCCTTTTTGAACAAGGATAACCTTATGATGGTATGCTTAAACCAAAGCTGAACTCCAGTTTGGTTTTACTGCAGACATTGCGAGTGCCATTATATAGGTGTATTGCTGAAAAGGCTGATTTACTAAGAATAATAACACAGTAAAACACACATTCCCTTCATAAATGTATTGTATATTGATTTTTTTTAACTAATAACCTTGACAAGTGCCTACACTATTTTTTTTTTTTTCCTTAATGTGGTCTTTATATTTTCAGCCTGAGTATTAGCATAAATTTTATGGGATTTTCTGGGCATATTTGTGTCTGTATCTAAGATATATGATATCAACTGGCAGTGATGGTTGAACTAATCAAATACTACTGACAAGTTAAAGCAAATTTTTAGGACTGTGAGATTTTGAGCATCTTCCCAGATACAGTATCTCCTGACTGAAAGCAGTCCTTGACTGTCAAGTTTAAATACCAGATTTGGGACTTAATCTTTATGTAAGCAAAACACCCCAATAAGAAATATGTCTGAGTAAAGCCAAAAAGTCAGGTCCTCCCCTTAAACCAAGCCTGAAATGCATGTGTGTGTTTGTTTATGGTCCTATCACCATGGTATGTGAGTGATTCCAACCAGTGGGAACCAAACGAGAGTCTTGCACTGAATGGACTTCTATTTTCTTTTTATTTTTTTTTTTTTTTTACTTGGCATTTGTTCCTTCTAGCAAACATTTTTAAAAACTCTCTTATTGCTAGAGGGAAAATTGACACCCTTTGCTTTCATGATGATACATTCCTAACACGTTTCCTTGAAGAGCTGGAAATGGTGCAAAAATCTGGTAAGATAAGTCTCTATAAAGCCTTAGAAGTCAAGCATTCCACTTTAGACATTTAAGACAAATGCATGGCAAAAACAAGTTGGGTTTTTTTTTAAGGTTTCTACTTAAAGTTCTGTGCCAAAGCTACAGTACTTATACATTTTCTAAATGTGTTTTAAGCAATAAGTTGTACAACATTTTTAGAACATGTGTTAAGCTATTTCTCTAAGAATGAAGCTCTTAACAAAACATAAGCACTCTGCATGAGATCTTAGCAGCAAAGTGCTTAAAAGATAAAGTAAGAATTGGTACCATGGGAAGAACACCAGCTGTAGAGCACACAGGTCCATTATGAGAAGTATGGTAGTGGGTAGGGAGAAAATGATTTAATCAGGAGTAAAACCAATTTTATTATAAGGGCACGCAGGGGGTGTGGCACCATAGTGAGAGGGACATTTCAAAATATCTGACAGATTTCAACAATGTGAAAACCCACCCTGTTCTTTAAAGTGACAGTAAACCCCATCAGGTCTCTCTTTTTGATGCTATTGTTAACAGTTGACTGTTTAAAGCTGGCCTGCTAAGATGCTGTCGATCTAGTTCAATAGTGTGTGGCAAAATAAAAGGCTAATTGTTGAAATACGATCAATCAAATATGATCTCAGAGTCTAAAGAAGATCCCCTCTGGTAACTCATTTGAGATCAAATCATTACTTTTATGATTGAGGTAATTCAATGGGAAAAAAAGAAGGGAAAAAAGGAAAAAAAAAAAAAAAAAAAGGCTTGAAACCAAAGAAGCAAGCAAGACAACTAAATGAAATGCACAAGTCTGCCTTTGTTCCAGCTTTGTCTCATATTACTCCAAGTTAAGGAATTGGGTCCATTCCTTTATTTGTATACATTTCCTAAATCCAGAAATTTAGAAAGCATTTAATAACATTTATTAAATGAAAGTTGAAAGATGACTCCATTTTGAATAAGATTTTCTGTCCAGAAGTAAACTCTATAGTGAGAAAACTATTGCATTAAAGTACCCGGGGATCTGGAGTTGTGGGTGTCCATGTGTCTCCAATAATTTTACCATTTTGTTTGACAACAGTTCAATAAAGAGGCTGCTCTTGAAGCCAGCTGAATTGCTAAACATGAAATTTCAGTGACATTTAGTAAAACATTTCAGAATTATGTTGCTTCAAATTAAATTTGTTCAGTAGTTTTCATGGTTGGCCCCCGATTTGCATTCAGACTGAAATTTTCTAAAAAAGAGAATCATAGCACATGTGAAAAAAAGCAAACTCCATTTTTGGAGTAACAGAACTTGGAGAAAGTGTGTGTCATTTTAATTTGGACTAATAAGGATTTGCACTTTCCTAGAGTTTTATATGGATTATGATCTCACTGTTTATTATGTTCTGACAGTATCACACTACTAGAATTAAAAAGAAAAAACAAAACCAAAGAAAAATAGAATAATCATCCAATCTTGTTTTATTTTTATTAAAAAGTCTATTTTAGCATTTAGCTTCTTTTATATTTAAATTCCTTAGCTCAGTCAAGCTTCAAAAGAAAACATTTTTTTTTTGTTTGCAAAACAGTTTTGTAAGCACTTGTGGTTTGTCTTTAGTGTGTTATCATTTTTGACAGCTTTGCATAGCCTAGGTAGGCCAACAGGGGTCTGTCTAATATTGTTGCTGGGCAAATCTTCCTCCCAGAGATGAAAACCAAACAAAATATTTTTGAAGCAGTAAGAAGGAATTAATATCCTTTCTCTCACAGTACTCTATTCCTTGCTGACATTACATTCAGGCAAAAAAAGGAGAAAAGCGTTACCCATTATTCCCTTGTACATAGCAAGGCTAACACATGTAAAGCAATAACTCATTTTCTATTGCCATGTTTAGCATATGTCTCCTGTTGGCTCAGCAAGGCCTTTAGGCCGGTCCCTTGAGCCGGCCATCGTTGGCAACTCTTAGCCCCTCGGCCTCAAAACCAAATAGCTTTGAATCATGTTGAGCTGTGATGCTAATTTTCATACTGATGCATTATGGGAATAAATGTATCTGACATACTGTGTCAATGGTACTGTCTCTTTGTGTCTCTTGTTTTTTGTTAGCTGCATTCCTACAGATGGTATTCCATTGAAAATGTTCTCTTTCTACAAAAAAAAAAAAAAAAAAAGAAAAAAAAAACATGCACAGCACCAAACCTCTAGGTGCAGAAGGCTGTTAACGGTTGCTGATGATAGTAGGCAAACATTAACATAATAATTAGTGTCTTGTAATTGTTTCATTAAAACCAGTTGTTCCATTTCTCCTCGTGTTTTCCCAGAAGAGAAGCTGAATTTGGACGACAGCCAGTGGGAGGACATCCACGTTGTCACCGGAGCACTCAAGATGTTTTTCAGAGAGCTGCCTGAGCCGCTGTTCCCATACTGCTTCTTTGAACAGTTTGTGGAGGCGATAAGTAAGTACATCAGATACAGTAGAAGCTAGTGAAATAGCCTGTTATATAAAAATAATAATAAACTTAAAAATAGAAGAACAGAGGCATCTCAAAGCTGACTTACCTTCCATTATCCGTGATCCTGTCTTTTTATTGTTTTTGACTGCCTTTTATCTCCCACAGCATTTAGTTATTTAACTGGAGAAAAAATATCAAATTATTGATCTATAAATTTTGTGTGTGCGATTTAACTGTACTGCCTAAAATGGTTTAGGAAAGGAATTTAAATGTGTATGTATTCAAAATATGCTAGGCTGATAATCCATATATCCCCAAACACAAGAGAGAGACTAATAATTGTGAATCATGTTAGAAGGGGCTGTCTTTATGTTAATCAGAATGAAATGCATGTGTTTTGTTCCACCAGGTTTGCAGACTCTTGCCTTGCAGTGATCACAAAAAAGAATGAAAAAACATTCGTGTTCTCATTTTCATATCTACCTTTGCTTTATTATTTTATTTTGGTTTTAAAGTTAACAAGCTTCAAAAGTATTTTCAAAGCCCAGGACATTTATTCTCTTACATGTCTCTGTAGTTTGTGTGCTGCAGACCCTCTCTGCATTTAATATATGCAGGTGCATTTTGTAAAAATGTATCAGCTTGGAAAAACTTGACTGAAAAACAGAGTGATTTGGGGTTTTACTCCCATTGGAAGGGGGAAAGAGAGGGATAGCTTAAAGGCAAAAAGCCTAGTAGGAGATTAATTAAAGGTCCAAGAGAGAAAAATCTCTAGGAAAAAGCCAAACCCAATAAAGTACTTAGAGATATGTTTTCTCAATGATGGGCACGCATCTTTTCCATTACTGTTAATGAGAGTTCTGTGTGCACATGCGCAGCTGTCAGAGAATATGAAACCCTTAATGTACAGCTCACTTTGATTTTGTATTCATAAGAGTCTTTAGTTCAACTAGAGCTTTTCAAGACCCGACATCAGATATAATGAGGTTAAATACATCTCACAAGACCCTTCCCTTCTTGGTTATTTAGAAATGCAGTGCATTTAAATACACAATGTAAAGAAATGCATTACCTGAAAGTTTACTTCTGGCAGCTCACTTTCTTCTCCTTTCGAAGCACATGGAAGCTAGATGGAGAACATCATCTCTTGAGTTTAAGTTCCTGTTGCACAGTCTCTGCAGTGCTAAGAGGGGATTTTCTTACTGTTTAGTTTCAATTTCCGTGATGCGTTGCGATAAGATGCTCATCAAAGCACCAGCACTTGAACAGGCCCCTCAGGTGGATCTCCATCCACCATCTATGTCCTCTTGGAAAGGAGGAGATGCAGTGCCTTAGGTGGATGCAGTCCATTCGCAGGTCACAGCCTGACATGCCATTTGCTTCTCTTCTCATTCACCTTATTCAGCAGCTGTGTTTAATACCTATCCTCTGCCATTATCACTTGCTTTTCCTGATAATCCACCATCATACTGGTCTTCTGTGGCTAAATATAGTCTTCCTCCCGCCTTGTCACTACTTTTCATTGCCCTTGGTTTGTGCTTTGGCTATTGTATTCTGAAGAATATTATCAGGACACCATAATCTCATTCTTCTGCTCTCATTCTCTCTGCTAGGGTCCATGTCAGGATGATTTGAAATCTTTTGGTGGCCTGGTGGGGAGGTTTTCAGTAGCAAAAATAACAGGTAACTGGTAATAGACTTGAGAATAAAGAGTTTGAAAGCATGTCGGGAAGAGACTGTCTACTAAAGTATTAATATTCATGAATGAGAAATTAATGTCCCTTTCTGCTATTTGAACTATTATTAATTCTTATTATGATTTTGAGAGCCATTATACACATTGATAGGCTAATGAACAGTCATTTACGGAGGGATTTTAAGACAGTTTATTCCTAGGAAGAAAATGCTAACACTCTAAGACATGCTTCTCACTGTTTCAAAACCCTAATTCTTGTTGCTTGCTTTACAACAGATCAGGGTGATTTCTACCTAATCCAACTGTCTAAAGTAATCTACGATTTCCAATCAATCTTCTCTTTATTTGGCCTTTACTGCTGTGGTTTCTACAAATCTGTATTCTTACAAACTCTACTTAAAAAACATCTATAAACAACAATTAGGTGTTTTCAGTGTTTTTGGAGCTCATCTGTATGTTAATAATCCTGAGGCAAAGTAAAAAATCCCCTTTCTTCAATATTTCCAATGCAGCTGATTCTCTGTTACTTTGTGTTAATTACTCTGCCTGGTCAGTACTGAGCCGTTAGAAAATTTCCCTTCTTTTTCAGGTTGTTGTGAAAAAGACACTCTTGTATCTCTTTCTTTTCTGTCTGTTCTTCAAAAATGGGATTTATTAGCATGCAATACATGGGTGTGCAGTACAGTTAGAAGGAGCACTTAGTAATGCCAGAAATAAACCAACATGATGATGGCTAGTAAAAAGGTAACTAGGACACATTCCCACACTGCCATGTTGAATATATCCCTGGTCCAGCACCGAGCACCCCTTAAAGACATACATTTGGTAAGTAAGATGAAGTGGTCTGAAAACTGATCTGTAGTAGGTAGTAACAAGTTACCAGTAATATTTCTTGGAGATTTAGTCATTTAGCTAGAAGTTTCAGGAGGAATAAGTAGCCAAGAGGTGCCATGGACTCCTTATGCTGATGTTGTTTTAAAGATTATATGAAAAAGTCCATAGCAGGCTTAATATTATTTTTCCTGGATGATGCCATTTTTATTTACATCTCTGTTATATGTATGGGAACAAAATTTTACAGTCCTGTGTATTAGGCAAAGTGCTTGCTCTCCACCTTCAATTTCTCCTATAAATAACTTTAGATATGTCCATAATATTAAAACAATTTAGATATGATTAGAATAATAGAAGATAATTCAGGGTATTATAGAATCTCAGAATTCTGCTTGCCAGGCTGAAGCTGGTTAATTACTGTCCATACAGCTTATATTGGAGAATTTATAAATGATAAATGGAAGGCCACAAGACCTCTGACCTAACACTAATTTTGTTTCTTAGGATTTGGAAAGTAGTTTTTTTCAAGGACTTTTGTCTAAAATATTACTGGCAAGTCATTTTGTGGTATTTTGGATGAATTATGCACTTCTGAAGTGTGCCCAAAAGCTGATATGAAGTCAGGTTCAGCCACACTTAAATTACTTAGCACCGCAAATAGTTCTATTGATTTTCTGGAAGATCAACAGACGTGGTTCAACAGATTGTCTGCAAGTAAAATTGTGCTTCATGTGAGTAAGGTGGTAGAAGTGCCAATAACTGAAACACTTAATCACCTTATTTACAGAATTCAACCCGCATGGCCATACAATCTTATGCCATGACTTCAGCCACTGAAACAAAAAATATTTACCCCAAAAATCTGTTAAGAAATATTAGCAGGTAAATGTGTTCATTGTTTATAAATCTTTATTTTAATTGAACTAGTTTTCTTGAAAGGTCTCAGGAAGAAGGCATGGAAAAAAAGAAATCTGCCTACTACAGTCTTCTGTGCAATGATGGCTGATATCCACAACATAGGAAACATTCAAATACCGACTAGTCCTTCTAGATCTTTTCAGTTGAAGAAAACTGTAAAGACGGTGCATTTGTATAGACAGTGCATCTGTCCAACTGCAGTTACAGAGAAAAGCCCACTGATATTCCACAAAGGAAAATTCCACCAAGTTCCAAAGCTGCAACATCTGTCTCTGGTTTGGAAGGCTTGAGTTCAGGTCTTTGATTTTCTCGGCAACAGGTTGGAAAGATTACTACATTGGAAAGATTTTTTTCAATGAGGTCTAGTGATTATGCCTTCATTTCAGTTCCTTATCTCTAATATGAATTTAATAGGTGTCACATAAGTACTGCAGATAAATAGGTGATTTATTGTTTAAAATGCTCACACACACACACACACACAGACAGATGTATATGCATGTATATACTCTAAATAGAAATCCTTTTGCCAGAATTGCGATTCTTCCGCAGACAGCTTTCTGAATGAAGGTATCTGTTACTGCTGTGGGTTTCCCACTTCAGGCAGATAAACACAGGAATGAGATTAATAAAAATATAGTGTTGCAAAATCTGACTTGCAGGCTTTCAAGTGGAATCCACAACCTAATGTGAGATATCTCAGGCCTTGGTATAATGAACAGAAAACACGGGGTCCACATCAGCCACGGAGTCCTTGGAGAAGGGACAGCATTTCTAGGGCACCAGATATAGCTAGCAAACGTGGCTTAGGTCCTGGCAATCCCCCCTCAGGACCAAGCCTCCCCAGACACTCAGGCAAAGTAATCCCCCATCTCAGGAGCTCAAGCTTTTTGGCCCTGGCAGAAAAGGAAACATTTCTCTGCACAGGGAGTAGTAGAGCCATAGGCACCTGAAGTTCTTCGAAGTCCACAATCACAGCATCTAATTAGCTTACGCACCTTCAGGGATAGATGGCAGCTGAGTAAGGTTTTTCAGAATTATAATGGTGAGTTTAAGTGCCTAGACACTAGCTAAGGTCCACGTTAGATACGCATATAATTTCTGTTTTATCAAGATCTGGATTTCTTTTTCTTTTTTTTTTGATTGTTCTGATAGACCATTAACACTTTTTTCAACTGATTTCACACATATCCTTTCGATATATCAATTAGGGTCTCCTGGTGCATGCTAAGCAGAATTCAGAATTCACAATGTCATTCCTATCAATCCTATAATGTTATGTGTTACCCTACTATATGGAAAGTGAAGATGGTTATTTAGCATCTTACACATCATAGAGTTTTATAACTATTTTGGTTATTGAAAGATGTTAGATAAAAAAAAAATATTACAGTTTTGCTGGTATGAGATACTGTTTTTTACTGGTCTTGTCTGACAAAATCTATGATGATAACATAGCAAAGCAATAAACATTCATGAGAATTTTTTTAAACCCACAAAAGCTAGCAGTGCTATCAGTAGTTGTCAGTCCTCCTCATGTTGGTCAGTTGTCTTCATCTCCAGGATGGCTGGCATCAGTAAAAAGGTTTTCTCCAAGCTTGGGCTCTAGTCCTGCTTCAGAGAGGTCTTCCAAGAACCTGCTGCCTGTGTGGCTTGAGACAATGTGTTGCAGAAACTCACATCTATCTGGGCAATGATCACGCTTCGGTCTTCAGCAGGCCATAGCAAATTTTGCACTGAATAATGCAACTTTTGAGGAGTTTGCATGGAAGCTGTCTGCACCAAAATCAGGCAAAAAAAAACTGTGTCAGGAGGCACTAAACAAATCTAGTCATCAATACATAATCATGACCAAAGAACAGAGCTACATTGGTTGAAAACATAGCGTAGCAAGGACCTGCTCTGAACTACTATGCAGTGTTATGAAAATAGTAGCTGGGAAACAGAAAGGAAGTAAATACATTCATTTATTCTGACAGTCATAACATCCTTGTATCATCTTGGTGGAAAGTTACAAAAGATGTCTAAAGAGATTTTCAAAAGACATCTAAAGAAACCTCACTCCAGGCTTACAAAGAACAAGGCTCAAGGCCAACTCATCTTGGAAAGACAAGTCAGCATATTGCACTGTAAGAAATCCATGACAGTCTCTTAACATCATCACGTAATAGGTTCCTGAGAAACCAAATCTTATCAGTCTCTGGCATTATGCAAATTTCTGTCATAATCTCAATCTGTGGGCTTCGAGTCCTAATCAAACTGCCTTCAGATTCACAGTTGGCGAGCCTCCTATTGAAATCGTTTCCCTATCCTCCATTTACTTGTCCAAGGAAGTTTTGGGGCTTGGCATAGCATCAGAAAGCCTCAATTTCATGTGAACATGGTGATTTATAAACAAATCCAAGGTCACCAAAATATATTTCACATAACAAATCATAATACCTTTTTGGCCAAATCTAAGTATCAAAAGGAAATAGAAATCCATAGACTAAATGTGAACAGAACAAAATATATGTAGAAACAAGAGGTGTTCAAAAGTTGAGGTGCAAAACTCAAAAAGATATCTTAAAAAATGAATTATTTTGTGGGTAGTGTAATCTCAGGGATAGCCATCCATGTAAATATATGAATATGTGTATGGTATATCTGTAGATGAAGGTATTCTCCCAAGCACAATAACACTGACAGTAATACTAACAGCTCATTCAGAAAGTGGTACCAGGTATTTTCAGTGGAGATTGAGACTATTAAACCTGTTTCAGAAAGCTTTTTGAATC
This sequence comes from Tyto alba, assembly GCF_018691265.1. NCBI lineage: Eukaryota > Metazoa > Chordata > Aves > Strigiformes > Tytonidae > Tyto > Tyto alba. The sequence goes on along the minus strand of NW_024881328.1, from coordinate 5,237,274 downwards.
CTTATGTGGAAAGTTATGTGAAAATCTGATTCAGGAATGATTAACCGATATTAGAACAGAAAGAAAATCCATCACAATTTAGAAGAGATGTTTAGGTGATACAGGACACAGAGAGCCTAGAAGAGAAGGTTTCTATGAGTGTTAACAAAATACAGACGGAAAGTGTATATGATCACTGCAAGTGAAACTAATGAGTAAAAAATTTAGATCAGAAAGTACAGTTTAAACTGAAGAACTGCACGGCACAAGATAGGTGTATAAAGTGACTACAAATATATTTAAACTGTAACATTCCCAACCATTGTATCTACCATATTCTAGCACAGTCTCCACTCAACGTGGAGGCAGTAAGAAAGCATACCTACCTCCGCTGAAGATGTAAATGGAGGCTGTCGTATTTGTAATAGCAGAAAACTGGTAACTAAAGAGGTTCATTTCAGGCCTTTTGTTCCCAGGAGGTGTCAAGGAACAATATGCCCCAGTAACCTCCTAGTTCTCTTTCAGTGACCTTCCCTTCACAGTTGCAAACTCTTTCTGCTCAACAGCATTTTTAAATAGATCTTGCCAGGTCTGGAATCAACTGTTTTAGGGGAAAAAAAAATAAATTGGAGGGCATGTCTATGAATAGATGTTTTCTTCTGAGGTGGAAAATAGCCCAACATATTCAGAAATAAAGGGCATTGAAAAGAAAATTAGTGGGTAAAACATTTCTTCCTACTTTTTTAGCTTAGAAAGTTTTAACTAAGTCGTTGGAAGGGAAATGAAAAGAAAATCTAAACATGAAGGTTTAGCTCCTCTGCAGGACTTTTCTCTGTGAAGGAAGTTCAGGTAACACTTGTCCATAGGAAGACTGATTCTAGATTGGTTTTGCTATTTGCTTTTTCTAAGCCTGAGTATCTGGCTTTAAAATGAATTTTTTACTAATCCTTTTCCTCTGTTAGCACACAATTCTGTTGCGCTACAAAGAGCACTTCATAAAAATTTTAGATGTGTGCTGAAATAATATTTTAACTAGTTTCTCCCTCCCCCCTCCATGAACTTTACCTAACACAGTATTCCAGTGACACCATCAAATCATTAATTTACCTTTTGAAGGAAAATAAGAGAATCTGACAAACCTTACTGAAAGGATTACACCAGTGATGAAAATTGTCTTAATATTAAAGGAAAAGAAGAACTGTATACTTTGGTTTTATAAACCTGGTGGAGGTTTTAGAATTATCATCAAAGGGAACAGTTTTAAAAGAATTTGTACTTCAATTTTGCTGTCATGCAAAAGTTTGCACAGGAAGGACATATTCTACCCCAGCTTAGTCTTTTTTGTTATATTATAGTTATAATTTTTTTAGCATAGTGGAAATTTTATTGCGGATGCCTGGCCTGTCTCTTAACTCATGCTAATTATATTCATAATTAAATGTTAAACAAGAATTGACTAGGCCAACTGGCTTGCACAGGTGTTTGTGATATGAATGGTTTAGTGCTTACACAATAAATTATTGGATACAAATCTCCAGATATCTGCTCAGTGAGAACCTTTTTCAAGAACTTTGTTGTACATGGTCGGTCCAGCATAGTGCCTTGAAACCAGGACTTGCAAAGAGCACTTACTAGACAGGATTATGCCTAAACTGTGACTTGTCCTCAATTGCACAAGCACTAACAAGGTTAAAAGTTTATTTCCTGGGATCTTACCTGCCATGGGACAAAAGTGCTCAGAACATTAATGTTTATGGGAAGCTGGGGGAGTCATTAGATAGATGCTTGGTGGAAATATCTGGGAAGCAGTGTGCCCCAAATAAATTTTCAAAAAAGTTGTTTATATTTGTAACTGATAGAAAGATTATTTGCTGAAGCTCCAGTAACTCTCTGTTAGCTTTAGACTAACTGCTGGTTGACAGAGTGTGGAATCAAAAACTTGCAAATGGAAAAAGACATGGGTTTCAGTTTGTTCCTCTTCTACTTACTTTTTGGGCATGGAAAATAGTGCATTTGTGTAATTTAAATTTCATCTGTGGTTAAAGGAGTCATTTTGTAGGGGAAAGAAAGGGCAGAAGCAAGAAGCAAGCCAACTAGAGAGTTCATATGTGGGTTAGCATAAGAGAAACTCAGAGAAAATTGAGCAGGGGAAAATGGTGAAAGAGAAGACAAAGAGAAACTGAGAAATCTGAGCAACAACACTGGGCAGAAAAGAGGAGGTAAAAAGGGAGAGAAGGAGCTCTTTAGTGACTGTGACAAGATCTCTGTAACCTGGAGTGTTTGCGGGAGGCAGGGGGAGAGGAACTTCTCATGAAGGTTATATGGAGATCTTGACAAAGTGAGAATTGGCACTCTAGGTTTGAGGGAAAAATGTTTCATCAGGCTTGTGAGTGAAGCTACCAGTCAGGAAAAGTAATAACAGGAGGAGAAACAGCCTATAATGCCCCAGTTACACAATTTCAGAGGTGCAAAAATGGAAGAGATGGGGTGGGGGTGGGGGGGGAGTGGGAAGAGAAGACCAGGAAGGGAGGGAAAAGGAGAACAAGAGAAGGGGTTGCTGACGTTCATTACCTGCAGTGCTGTGCTGTCTCCCTCTTTCCATACACCTTCTTAATATCTAATTGTTGCTACCTTCCCCAAATAAGAGGAACACCACACATCTCTGTGTTGTGGCACATTGGATCTGAACCAGTAAAGAATAACGTGATAATGTCTTGGTGAAAAAAGATGACAACAAAGTTGTTCTCTGGTCCTCATCACATAGATATTAGAAGACCTGGACTAGTACACTATTCGAAGACCTAGACTATTACAGCTGTAGTATTCAGAGTAGGCACTAAATTTATAGAGTATCTCTATACATCCAAAATACTTCAAGCAACTTTGGCCCCTGGTAAATTTAAGCTGTGTTCACTTATACCAGTCCTTCAAGGGACTACTATCTCCCCCAGGACTCTTCAGCACCAGCATGTTCTGACCACACTGCCTGGGCACTCCTGACATCAGACTCTTCATTTGGAAATTTCTCTGCCAGATTGTGCAACTTTGTAGGTCCTCAAGTTCTAGCAGGTAAAATCAACCATAAAACATGCCTTAATATGGACCATTACCTTGCAGTTTTTAAAAATATTCTTTTATAATGATGAAAATTGTACATAGCACCATGGCATCAAGGAAGACTTTGCAACTTCAGACAAGACTCCTGATAATAATGCATTAGGTAAGCTAGAATAAAATTCATAACTTTAGCCTTCACACATAGGACTATGACAAACCTTTGGGTGAGAATCGGGTAGAAGTAAAATTAAATAATACAGACCCTGTGTTATCTGTACCTCTGCCACCTGAGAGAAGTGACAGGTCAGAAAGGAGTTCAAACAGCTAATTTTTTCTGGAAATGTTCTAGAAATGGTCTGAAACTGGCATGAAGAAAGACACAAGTAGTTAAATGTTCTAAAAATTCCACAAAGTAGGCAGGCACAGAATCAAGTCATGGTCAAAAAAATATCTGCACGGTTTACCATAATAGCACACATATGGGGTTGGAAAAAAAAAATGCCGTGTTGCTAAAGGGCACGATAAAATACAATAATATGACTAAAATAATAACAATTAGCACTATCTACAGAATACTCACTGAATTTCACAGAATTTCAGAGAAAAGTTAAGTCGCAGGTTCAAATCAGGCACAGATTTGCCAGGGTGGAAATCTAAGGTCCCCTTCCCTGAAAGCATAGCTTGACACAGGCCTGGCTTCCCAACATCACCGTTTTGAGTTGATCTGTGACCGCCACGGGAAGTGTGACTGGAAACTGAAATACTCTGGAAAAAGTAATGATGTCTAAATGTGAGGGTAGGCTTGTGTTCTTACCAAGTCTGGGCCAGAGTTCAAAGTTAATAGGATTTATAATGTCTCTTGAGGGACACAAATTGTGAAAAACTAGTGCTGGAAAACTGTGTAACGTGGCTGCGGAAAAGCATCTTTAGTAGCTGTACTACACCAGCTGTACCAGATAACAGCTAAAAGGAGAAGTCAAGTAAAGTAAGAAATAGTGTGGGAATGGAAGCAATGGGTAGTGCTGCACATCCTCCTCCTAAACGGGTGTCAGGGAGTGTGCAGCCCCAAGGCAACCTATTGAGCAAGAAACTCGTTGAACAAAACTTTTAAGGATGCTTCCTTGGATGCAGAAATAATTCTGCATTCTGCTGCCTTGTGCGTGTAGTACAGGTATTGAATTTGAAATGCCCGCAAATTTAAAATAAAATGCACTTTCTCTTGCTTCCTAGAGAGCCAAACAGCTCCCTTTGACTCCCTTCTATATAAAACTCATTAGCCTGTTAACCCGTTTGACTACTGTTACATTTTGGCCAAAGCACTAATGCTTTAATTGCTTGGGAAGGTAGTATATCACACAGATAATCTCACTAAGATCAGGAGCACAATTTAATTCACCCGACAGCTCACGGTCTGACTCATTCACTGCTAAACACTTTTGAGTGATAGTGTTGCACTTGGGAAAAAAACCTGCAAGCCAGGCACAAAAACTTCATCTAGGTTTGCTTAGATGGTTAGAAAATCAAACTATGTGTTAATCACTCATACAAATGTAAGATCTGAAGCAATCAGAAAGGTGGGACTCTCTCAAAGGTTCTAGAAACCTAAAATGTGACTGAGAACTGGAGCTGGTAGGAAATACCTGGTGTTTGTAACTCGTTAGCAGGAGAGCCCGGGTGAACAAGGAGAATATTTTCTGAGCTGGCACTGCTACTGTGTCATGTAAAGGGCAACAGCTGCACGTATAGAGAAAGCATGAGGTCAGCAGTGACCGGGACTAAAGCCCAACCTAAATTGCACTGTATATCTTCCTCCCACACTCCTACAGGGACAATGAAACTAAAGAGGGACAGGGAGGAAATTGCCCTGATACCTTCATGGGGTATCTACTCATAAGGTGGGCAAATAAAGCGAGCATGAAAAATCCAACAATCTATTCCTATTTCTTTTTTTCATTTCCCTTTTCCTTTTCCTCTGTTTCCTTTTCAAGCAAATACAAAATGAGAGAAGTGGGAAGGGTTGCCTGGCAGGCAGGTTTGTATATGCTTCTGCAGCTCCAGCCATGGGCTATCAAGTGCCACTTTTAGAACAGCCTTTTCCTTGGCTCACGTTTGATTTGCATCTGTATGTTCACATGCAGGCAGAACTAAGCCATGCTCTATGCAGCTGAGGTCGTTGCTTGTTTTTCTTTACACCACAGATCAGGACACCTGATGAGGCTACATTCCTGCTTGCAACCTTAAGTGTATTACCATTTTTTGAAAAATTAGACCACTGCGTGGATATAAATCTTCCACACAGAAGTATCAAAAGCGTGATGAGAGTAACCACTTTAGGAGATGTTAGTAGAATTTGATCCAAGATCTGTGTTTTTGCTTTGAAGCGGTAGCTGTCCTTTAGTTCAGATGGTATTTGTGAATCACTGCCTCAAAAAAGGGGTCTTTTGGCACATGCTTTAGGCTGATGACAGGCAAAATGAAGTAGATTCTGTCTCTGAAATCTCCAAAAATAATCTTAGGTTTGACATAACACACCATGTCATGAAGTGATATAAGCCACATAAGCATAAAGCAGGCTTTAAATTTAAAGAAGAATAATCCTATTTGCAGATAGGATTCTTTCCATCAATTTGGATAACAAATATCTGATGTAGAATATAGGCAGCAGGCTGTTAATGCTGAGATCCCTTAAAACCTGCAACTCCTGGTAGGTAGTGACTGTGGCAGCCTATTTCTACCTCTGCTATCTGATAGTTGCTCAGACTATCCACACTCACACACTCAGATCAAACATGCACACATGTACTAAAGATTTCTATCTGGAAATAAACATCTGGGGTTTTTTGGGTTTTGTTGTTTTTTTTTGTTTGGTTGGTTTGGTTTGGTTTTTTGTTTTTTTGTTTTTTTTTTTTTTTTTTTTTTACTGTTTTTTTACTGTCTTTAACCCCTCAGCACCAGTGATCTAGAGTTCCTGATGCTAAAGAGTGATGCAAAATGCATTAATGCTTAGCACTGGGAAATCCCAACTTCTGGTGCCAAGAGGTTCATAAATATAGTAATGAAACCTCTTGACTCAAAGTGAGCACTATTTAACAGAACAAGCATGAACAGCCTTTAGGAGATTTTACAGCTGGATTTGTTCCACTGTGTCAGAGCTGAGTCTCCATGATAGTTTTAAAAACTGTGCATGGCTAAAAAAGAAAGTTTAAGGAAGCCAGACAGACAAAAATTAAAAAAAAAAAAAAAAAAAAAAAAATCTGTGGAAAGGAAAAGTAAATACGCTGTTGTATCACATACCAGAAAAATAGGCACCAAGAATCTTAAAGTAGGAATTCAGTGACAGATGTCAAGGTCTTTGGGAAGTGTCCACCAAGCTTTATTTTGCACATGTTTCTGAACAACTAAAGTGAGTATTTTATGTCATAATTTACTAGCAAATCAGTATCAATAAATCAGAATCATGTAAGCAGTCATGTTTATTATATCCTTGTTGCTTAATATTCATGATAGTAATTTATTTTTATAGTACAGTTTCACTGTTATCTCCTACATTGCTGTAACTTTGAGTCAAGCAAGCTGCAAAAATAGAAGGTCAGGTAACCCTTTGAAGACTGTAAAAGTTCATTCACTTAGAATTTGCCTGGTAGGTTTTTTTTTTTGAAAATGCTTTAGTGGCTCCTTAAAATATTTATACTATAATTCCTAACCTAACATTATTTATTTAACAAATATCCCTACAAAATCAGAGTTGTAAAGCAGTATATGGGTACCAACCCTATAAACAAAGAATCCAAAATTTCTACAACTGCACAGCTGAAAATGTTCATGACATCTGGTGTTAAGGTCTGTATTTTAACAGAAGCTCATACTTCTCTTTTAAAAAATTTAAGGTACACTTATTTAATACTTCCTAATGTTTTGTAATGGCAAGAATTAGATTAAAATTAGAATAATTAAAAAAAGTTAAAACCAGAAATTTAATCCTTGATTCATGAAGGTGTTTTGTTCTGCTTTCTCAGTTTAAATGGAAGCAAATGAAATTTCCACTTTAGGCCACTTTTCACTCCAAGAGAAACATGGAGGAGTTACAATCTAAGTAGAAGTCAGGACCAGAAATTCCAGACTTGTTAACGAGGTTGGCAGTGACAGAAACAGGAGTTTTCATCCGTGGGACATGCAGAGTACAAACAACTACAACTTCTACTTGTGATTCCTACTGAAACACCTCACTGCTGATTTAGTGAGACCTTAGCAACTTAAGATCTCATCTTTAATAGTGTATTTTAACAACGTTTGACAGATCTAATGGAGTAACCCTTGTTTCTTCTTTTCATGTACTTTATAGGAGAAAACTGGATTTTAGGTATGCCAATTGAGATACAAAGGCCCATACCTTTCTTTTAGTGCAGGCATAAATCATGATTACATTTAATGAGAAAAAGCACAAATTCAAAGATGATGTAGATGTCAAGATCTGCTGCATTGCCGATAAATCAGACATTAGCAGAAGAATTCTTGATTTTCTTTGGATTGGCTTCTTTAATGTTTTTCTGTGCTGCTGATCTGCTTTACCATTTCAATTCAGACTGAGTTTATGTGATGGAAGAAGCATCCAATATGCAAAACTCTTCTGGTTAAAGACAGTCTATAACGATACAATAGCCTTATTGGAATGTCCCCTTGTCTTTCATTTAAGGATGAGCTTTTGATGAAGCTGCATTGTCTACTGCACATAATCAATTGTTTCTCATCTAGGAACATATTTTTCATTAGACAGGAGGTGGAGGCCACACAAAAAAAATATTGCTGATCAGATGAACAAAGTATAAACCTACCTCATCATAAAGATAACATCTAAAAATGTTTCAGGTTTATTTATGGCAAACAGAAAATACAACTAGGCTTCAAGAAATGATGAAGATAAGCAGACATAAAAGACATTTTTATTCTAAGTGTAAACTATCATTAAATGTATTTAGATTTACACCCTATAATTATTATGATTGTAGCAATTAATCAATCAACTGATTAACATGTAGGGTCAGCAGGACACAGTGATCTTATCCTGAAGCTTGAATTAATTAATTATTCCCTACTCTACATTATTATTTTCTACTTGTGTATGTTTTCTCAAAGTGTCCTTATTGACAAAATATATCTCTTTTTTTTTTTTTTCATGATTCATTGAGTCAAGCACGGGAAGTTACTGACGTACATTTACTAATTTGCCATCAGAATTTCAAATTAATTAAAAGATTTTTAAAGCATTGCATAATTTTTAACTACTTGTTATATTCTAATTAGCCAGGTTCAATTATATTGTTTTCAATGTAGCAACTTAAGAGCTCTCATCTCTTCAAGTGGAGTCAAATTCAGCGGGTGTATATTGTTGCAATGATATAATTCTGTGTTCATTATACCACAAGCCAGCGAAGTCTTTCTGAGCAGTGTATTTGTTTACTGTCTGAGGCAGCATGAGGATTTTTCAGTTCCACAGGCAATCTTGCTGTCAGGAGGTCTTCCTGAAATTCAGCTATATTTTAATTTGCTTTATGCAAAAGCATTACTTCCAATATCCTCTTCATTGTGCTGAACATATTCTCTGTCTCCTTGCAGTAGAATTTGGGTCACACTGAAGTCACTAGCAAAACTCTTGCTGGACCTAGAGGAGACAGTGGCTTACCCTCCACGTTTGCTTCCTTCAAGTACTAGTAGTTCATTAGTTAGTAGTTCCTCTGGCATTCTCAGTCATGATTTAACCAAGCTCCTTTTTATCTCACCACATACATAATTGTTTCTAACACAGTATTCAAGGTTGGGGTTGTTTTTTACTTAGGTTCAGGTTTTTGAGTTGTGTATCCTGACCATTTTCAGAGCCTTTCTTAAAGTAATGGGCTCGAGAATGGGACAGGACCCATTGGTCAAGGAGAGGTGACCTTGCTTCCCTCCCCACTGTAAACAGGGATGCCACTGTAAATATCGTGACAGATTTTACTGCCCCACACATCCTACTGCACCATTGTTTTGTCTGATTTCCTCCTGGTTATCAGTCCCGTGCTTGTTTTGACATTCCTGATTCTTAAGAATTTGAATTAGGGATTTTAATATTTTTTCCTTTTTCTCTCTTATGTTTTTTAATATTTTTCTTTTATTCTATAGTTACTGGTTTAAAACAAGCCTAGTAAGCCCTGATGGTGTTGAAGACAGACCCAAGTGCTCCATCAGAAAGCACCTAATTCAGTGGCTTGTCCCACAAAACACATTCAGATGATCTGTGCCTGTAAACCCACATTTCTGTTCCAGTATCACCTACTGATCTGCACCTTGCAGATAGTGAGAATATTCAATAGACTTTATATGCATCTGCCTCTCCCCACGTGCTGCCCTGTGGACCATGAAATGGCCACTGAGGCTGTAGGCACAGTGTGTCTAGGGCTGGTTTAGCTACTCAAACTAGGTGACCACTGTGGGTGTGAAAGCATACAGACCCTCCTTTGCCCTGGATTAGAGATATCAGCCCCATACATGTCTTGGGCGCCCTAAACCGTCTTTTCTTTTTGCTTTTTTTTTTTTTTTTTCCTCCATAATGCAAGGCTGAAACACTCCCCAACACTGTAATCTTCTTCATTTCTGATACTGGCACTTCCATCAAACTAGCCCTAAAGAACATCAAGCCTAAGTTTGGAAGAAACACTGTAGCCCTCCAGACACCCCACTTTCAGGCAGGAGAGGGACAGGGACCTCTTTTTATACCCCCCAAAAAGTAGCAGTGGCCTTTGGGAAAGCCCTCCCAGAGTGCCTATCTTACCTCTCCTGTCCTGCTGGGCCCTTCCTCCTCCTCTGTTTCCTGCCATACCCTCATGCAAACACACACAATACAGTTTTCTTCTCCACGGGTGTTTATTTTCCCCTTTTTTTTTCAGTCTTTAACTTACCACAGTGAGGCCATGTCCTGATTCGGGCTGTTGGGCTCTACTATTATCTATATAATCAAAAGTAAAGGCGATGCTAAAAATCCAGCTGCTGGATCTCTCACTGAGCTCTCAGATAAGTTCATATTCCAGCCTCTGCTGTTTTTTTTTTAAATGCTAGTGTAGGAGACGGCAGTAATAGTAGTAGGTTTGGGGGCCCTAAATAGAAAGGGTAGGAGAAGCAGTTATCATCAAGCTTTTGCTTTGAAATGTAAACTTAGCAAAGACTTCCCTGATGAAGTATACATATGGAACTACAAAATGCCACTTTTTATCCATTTGTTTTCCTGACCATAACCACATTTTCACACTGTCAGCATTTTCATTAGAAGCTCTTTTTGTCAGAGGTTTATAACGAGAATGTAAAGATTTGCTATGGGCTAAATCTCAATCCAAGAGCAAATGTTTATACCAATTCTGAAAACAATCAGCTTGCCCATTTGTAGTTATGCATGTGTTCATCATCTGTTACTGCTTGTCCAATGCTCTGCAACTTCTGGAAGGAAAAAGAGACATCTGGAGGAAAAAAAAATGTTATCCTGCAGATAGCATACTGTATGGTCTCCTGAGTTATTGAATAAGGTACTACATAAATGCAGGCTTTTCAGTTGATACAAATATTTTTTTTTTGCTTAAGCTTGTCAAATTTACTGCAGAGAATATTTTAACGGATGGTTTAGACTGGTCTCCTTTTGTGCATTACTTACATGGAAGTTCCGTTAAAAATTCACTGGCAATTATTCACCTAATGAACTGAGCCACTTTTATGATGACTGGCACGATGAATTCTTTGAAAATGTTTTAGCTTATCTTCTGGACCTGAGGGTTAACAAGGTTTTCCTGTCTGTCACTTCTACTGGGTAACAGTCATTAAGTCCCACGACGTTCTGGATCTGACTTAAATTTAAGGGATGATTTAGTCTTTATCCTTCTCTGGCTATGTTGGGTTGAACAAAAAGGTACAGACCCATAATGTGGGCATGTATAGTGACATAAAGATAAATTTGCAAACAAAATAAACAGTTAGGACCAGCCTCACTGAATTATTTATGTTTGTAAGCCTTACCTGTCCCCAACATACTTCAATATAAAGTTTATCAGGATAAACTTCAGAAATGGATAAACATAAGCCAGGTGTTAATCCTAAATGTCTCAGTTTTAACACAGGAGGTGCCTGAGGTTTGTTATAGAGCACATCAGGAAGCTTTGTAATAGCTAGTGTTTACATACAATACTCAGTGTTAGAAGTTTTTACTTTATAATAGTATAAAGTGATACTTCTAACTCAAGTCTCTTCACAGACTAGCTTACACATTAACATGAAGTGTGAATGAACGCTTTCCTTGCTGGAGAGCAACAGTTGGGTTGAAGTGTCGGTGCTACCGTGTCGTGCAGAAAAGGACACGACCACCTAAGCACAGGAGAGAGATAGAGGCTGGGAAGGAAGACTAGATATGTTTACGTCTCCAGCAGAATCTGGGAGAGCATTTTCTTCATAGTTCCTCCCTTGTTTGTGTACTTACAGTCTTGGGTCAGACCAGGCTGCTGGCTGCACTCATACTGAAGCTGCTGAATTGCTCTTAGTGCATTGCCCAGGGTGTGTGAGCACCTCACTGAGGGTCCCACCACGGTTGCTGGGAACACAAAAATTAATCACTGTATCACCCACCATGTAGTCAATTGTGTAAAACCTGCACGGTATTCCTTTCTTTAAAAGCTTGGTCTATTCAAACAAAAGCAAAAAAAAAAAAAAAAAAAAAAAAAATCTTTCAAAGGCTTAGCCTTATCCTAGGCTTCCTTGAAGTGAAAACCCTGCCGCAGAGCCACTCTGTGAGTGAATTTTCCCACGGCTGCCCATCAGTGCCAGCCCCCAGTGCCCCTCAGGAGCCACAGTCGGTCCCAGCAGCCTGCGGCGCCGGTGCTGGCCAGCCCAGCTGGGGCTGCCGCGGCGCTGCCAGCGCGGACGACAGCACCGCACTTACCCAGCAAATCTCAGGGAAAAAAAATAAAAAAAAAAAAAATAAAATAAAATAAAATTTGCAGGCCTCGTTAGAGTTTCTCGGTGGACCGCAGTAAAAATTAATTGAGTCACGCCACCCCAGATAGGGGTACATCTCTGACCGCGGAAGGGTTTCGCACCAAAGTGGACACATTTGTTTCTAAACAGCTCTAGTTAAAACAGTTTGAAAAGTGCGTATAGATCAGACTGTAAAGCCATTAGGGAATCTATTTTTTTCCTTTGGCAAATAATTCATGAACAGTTATAACTCGTTGACAAATCATTGTGCAAGCAATGAAAAGAGTTTTTCAGGATAGTCATGAGCACACATCTGGTATGAATGTTCTCAGAAATACTTCTCCAGGCTGGCATGCACAGCTCTTTTGTCTTTGGAGATTTCAAGTGAATAAAAATGCTCACCTGAATATTTGTGAACAGCAGATCTTCTTTGGAAAAAATAAAAAATAAATTAAAAAAAAAAAATCACAATATTCTTTCTTTTTTGGCTTTATTCATCTAGCTCAGCTTTCATCCAGAAAGCTTTAAGAACCTAATTAATTATGAGCTAATTAACTAAGCTTTGCAAAGTCATTGTGAGATTGCTAGCATTAGTATAAATATTTCACAGCGAGTAAACTGAGGCATGCAGATTAGCTTGTGTAAATCAGGTACCAAAGCAAGCAGTGACAGCAGCAGCCCTCTCGTTTCCATTCCCTCACTCTACAAACATTTCTGCCGTACTTCCGTGCTCTTTCCAAGCTTCATATCTCTCTAGTAAGGGTTAAAACAAGATTTAAAATCCTATATGAAATCTGTGCAAATATGTGTTCTGCATAAATCTAGGCCACAAAATTAATATACTTGTATACATTTTCCCCATCTGCTATATTGCTGACACATCCAGCTCGTGGCCCAGAACATCTTAGGGAGGAAAGGGCCACCTCTATGTTTAGTGTAATAGTTCAAGTGGAGTTATAGAGTCACTGGTGCACTCGGGCTTCTCCACTAAACATAGAAAGCAGCTTGGGGTACTTAGGAACCTTTCTTCAGAAATGGCAAACCACTGGGTCTTGGCAGGGGAAGGAGGAGTGGTATTTTAGTTTAGGTTTGGGGTTTTTTATATATGAGGAATTAAATTGCATATTTAGTGAAGAAATAAGTTTCGCTTTGTACTCTTTTATTCTTGACAGCTTTTATAATATATATTTGTCTATATGTATACATAACATAAATTTTCCATTAAAGAAAAAGAAACCAGAAAACATTCAGATAAAGCTAAGGCTATCTCAAGCCTACAAATAGTGTAGGAGTAGTTTTAGGGACCTGGGAGAGACGGCTCTTTTCTAGTTTGTGACCGCAGACTCTCTTACCCCAGCTGTGTGCCTGTAATACCATTTCCTACATCAGGAGGCAAAGGAGGTGTTCACCTGAAGACAACATGCTGGAGAAATATTGTAGGAAAGCTTTGCCCAGAACCTTTCTGAGGTTTTCCTAAGAGCTATATCCCATGTTAGGAGATTGTGTCGCCTGACTGGTGTGAGGCTGCTCTGCTGTGCTCCCCGGGTGAACCAGCCGGCCTCTTCTACAAATGAAATCAAAGTGTGTTTTCCAGGAGGTTGGTTACATATCCTTGGGAGGAATGTTGGACTTTTTTATTCTTTAAGTCATTCACCATACCAGACTATTTTTTTTTCTTTTTTTTTTTTTTTTTTCATTGTTTGGCCCTAGATGCTCAATATACTGTGCAATTTTTAATTTCCTGGAATTTCTTTTTTCCCAACTAAAAAAAAAAAGAGCAGTATATTTGTTTTTTAAAATGGCTTTTATTAACACTCTACTGATTGTTTGTGCCTAATTAGACCTTGGATATTGTGGCACGTCTGTTTTGTGAGTTTATGGACAAAAAGCTGAGGTCTAGCTGAGCCGACTCCAAGTTATAATTTCAGAAAAATCAGCGTGGCAGCTTGAAGTCACCAAAGGACTCCTCTACACATGGGGATTCTCCTGTGGCTTTAAGGTCATTTCTTACTTGTAGAGCCATGTAGTTTTACTGTGACTTCTGGCAACAGGCAAAAGATCAGAAAATCTATGTATGTATCCTATTTCTTGATCAGTTTGTGCACTGTGAGCTATGTAGTATGTTCCTTGTCGTAAATAATAATGACTATACTTGCTTATAAAATGTGGGTCATTATATACCACTCTTTCCTTTGCAAATACATTTACTGTACTGGAGATGTCTTTGCAATGGAAACAGCAGGGTTAGCTGTATCACATGCAGAAATAACATGGTAAGCTTACCTGACTAAATCTTTTTTTGTTATTGCTGATGGTGGTGCAATAATTAGACATAATTAGGGAACCATATAGCAGCTTGGAGATAGAAATGAGAGGCTATATCAGAAAGAAAGACTAGATACTGTTATGAAGAGTGACGTATCAGTAGAAATACAAATAATATTTTGTATTCAAGTACTGTTGGGACTGGAGTTCTGGAACTACAAACAGAGGTAGATTTCAATAATATCAAAGTTAGATAACACAAATCAACTTTCTTTCCCAAAATAGACTTGCTTAGCCACATAGATAGTTTCATATTTTCTGCAACAAACTGATCTTAAGCTCTATCATAAGCCAAATAGAAATAGAAACATTTGAAAATTGCCATGGAAGTTACATGTATTCTGTGATTATATTTTTTTTTAATGTATAAATAAATAACACCAGAATTATAATAGGGTGGGTAGCAGGGTTGGATTACGCTTCCTATTTTTAAACTGTCCATTTAGCTTTTATGTTCAGCATGTCAGAAATTACCAAAATTATCCTCTGAAGTCCACCATGCAGTGACATGACTGGGTGAGCTCCCACATTTCAGTTCACCATAGGCAGTTATGTAGTCGTCTCTATTGATACAGCAATACTACCTTCCACCAGACAGAGACCTCAATGTTTGTCTTCTCCACACATTAGGCCTTCCCACATAGAGGCAATTCATCATATATTTATTTGACTTCTTTGGTTTTTGCTGGTGAATCATGTTGACTGCATGATAGTGCTTTTGCAGGCAGCAGGAGAATTATTTTATCACTTTGCATAGTAACACCATGTCCAGTAAAATGCAAAAATAATAAGATTCTTTACCTTACCCATATGCCAGATAATAGATTTATTGCTACAGAATAAATCGTTCACTCTGTGATTTATTTTCTTTCCTACTTTGGAGCATGAGACATATTTGAGGGAAAGAAAAAGACTGACAAGAAAAGAGGAAAGTGAGATAAGGAATGTGAATTGGGAGGATTAAGGAGAGATTCATGCAAAGACAACCAAGAGATTTGGGTGCAGATAAGTGGTTTGCTCACTTTTGCATTTTGAGACTTGCATGACAGTTGTGTACATGAATCCTAGGTGTGTTTTTGCAGGGCTCTTTGCTGATCAACACAGCCGGTCTGAAAGAGTCCCTCTCACAAAGGACAGTGCCCAGCCCAGTGAAGCCCAGGAGGTGATTTATTATCACTCATCACCAGGTCTTCACAATGAATGACCATACCAAACTGCATTTCTCATAGACGCCATCCTGGACAGGAGATAACTCATAAGCACACACCAAAACATTTAGGAAGGAAACCTCCCAGCCATACTGTCAGGCTCTAGGGAGACAGGGAGGTCCCGCAGATTGCTGTCATTGCCGCTCTTCCCACAGATAATAATTAGTTCATTTCTTTCCACCTGACTAGGAGATCTCTGGGTTGTCAGCCTCTTTGATCGACAGGGAGCTTTTATAGATATACATGGGGTCCGTCCTGCTCTTAATCTCCACTGCAGATGTCCACAGGTTTCAGATTGGTGGATGCCACATTGCAGAAACAGTATTTTCTCTTTATTTTTCTCCCTCTGTTGTGCCTTAATCTACTTATGGTAAAAGGCACTGAACTGAAATGAGAAAGATCTATATAGACCTCGATTGCCGTTATTCCACTTGTGCAGAAATCGGCAGATTATGTTGTTTTCCACCTTTTCATACTTTTCCCACAGCCTAGAGTAAGGTCACTCGGCACTGCTCCATGTTCTCTTCCCTATGGTTCAGTCCTATTTCCAGCTTTCCAACCTATATCCCCTTCCAAATGCAAAAAATAACACAAGGAAAATATCACTATTTTGAGCAGCGTTAAGTCACTTTTACTTGTTTTAAAAGGAGGAGTGTATGGAGCAGCCACTTCACTATCCCTAGGCATGACTCTAGGTATACCTCCACCATTTTTTTTAATCACTTGTCACATATTCATTGTGAAGATCAGGGAGGAAACAGGCCTTTATACGCTCACTTCATCCTTCCCCATGTCCCTTTTGTGTGTCTCCCACACACACTGCTTACAGAGGCGATGCTGCAGAAATAGAGGCACACCATAACTGGGATTGCACTTCATGCATTGTTCCCAGGAGAAGAACAGAAAGAGCCTTTCCAATGAGGACACAATACATTTTCTGCTGTGCTCTCATTTATAGCATGCATGGTGCAAAGGCAGGTTAGATAAGCATCCAGTGATGTGACTATTCCTTTTCTGTTTGTCCTTTACACTTGCAGTTTGTAGTAGGAAAAGGGTGAAGATGATACACCAGAAATAGAGGGAGAAAGCCAGGTGCACAAGTTCATGTGCCATCTCAAAAAGGGAGGGAGCTTAAATTGCAGCCAACTGGGAAATTTAGGTGCACAAACTTAAAACTAATAGTAAACTATCCACATACAATTTTTTGGCAAAGCCAAGACCCCCTCCATTTGTCCAGAGTCATATAGTGTGTGAATGGCTTTGCACGGGAAATGATTCTGAACTTTGCAAATAGCTTTTATTATAGCTCCTCTGTGACACTGCTAGAAAACAGATTAGATCATAGCTCATTTCTCTTTTATTATTCTGACAGTGATTTCATTTGTTCAGAACTTCCATTTTGCCTTTAATATCTCATATGCGGTCACATTTTGGGAGCTTTAGGATGTGTTGGTTCTGCATTCAGTGCTACATGTCTCTCACCTTAGCCAACTCATTACAGAGAAGCATCCTCTCTAAATAACAAATATTAACAAACATGTATGAACTTCAGATGATACAATTCCCAGTTCATTTCCTGGGCTATATCACTGCCAGGGAAGGATCAAATAAGGAGCCTGCCTTATCCCTAAAATAAGGCATGCTAGTGTGGGAAAAGTCCTTTGTTTCATACCTATAAGGGGGAAAATATATTAAACCCTGACCATGCAAAGAATAGAGCTGAGAGTCCTCAGCTAGATCTGCAAAAATAAAAGTGTTTGATAGCCCAAAACAAGCACTTCAGCCAGCCATTCTCTTCATTACACGTCTGCCCTTTAAAGTCAACAGCATCAGAGCATTTGTACCACACTGTTAATGCTTTCTCAGAAATGAACATGGCTGGCCTCAACTGAGTCCATTATAAGACTTGTTTGGTTTTTTTAAGCAATGTAAAGTCACTGTCCCGTGGTTCTCTTCCTCCCACCTATCTGATGCTGCCAGAGAGGCTTGACCCAAGATTAGATTCTTCCCACTGGTCTCCAAACATCGCAGCGGGTCTTTTGTACAGGTGGTCACTGGGATTGCCTGGAACAGACTTCAGCCTGCTCCAAAGTTATGCTGAGCAATCATCCAGCAGAAAGCTGTTCATTAGAAAAGCCTAAAGGTCATTTTTGCACCTATAATATCTTTCTAACCTAGTCTGTGGACAGTAATTAATGATTTAAGCCTAAAAAAAGCGAGCTAAAACTGAATGCAGTATAAGTAGATACCAATAGCCTGCAACAAAACAAAACAAAACAAAACAAAACAAAACAACATTGTGCAGGTCTGGATAGGATCATTACAGTTAACTAATTTTTGGAAGTAGTATCAAAGCAAAAAAGCTCAAAAATTTTATTTTATACATATTCAACTGTGACTTTATGATGCTTTCCTTTTGGTCTTGCGTCTGGATCTCTTACCTATAAAAACCAGCTGAGGGTTTGGTTTTTTTTTTTTTTTTTTTTCCCTTTGGATCACAGAAAGATTTATTTCTGTGACTGCAGATATTTTAAAATATATTTTAAATGTTTTCTATTATTCTCTCCTTCTGCTCTCCACACATGTTAAAATCCGTTCATAGCAAGGGTCTGCGAAAGGATCTGGAAACGGCTATGTCCTTTTTCTGGGGCTTGTTTTTCTTTGTGAGACTGCAAGTACATTGCATTTGTGTGTGTATGTGTGTGTGTGTGTGTGTTTGTGTGTGTGTGTACGTGCACAGGCTTAGTCCTCAGGTGGAACTGTGGTTCCTGTGCTTTCGTTCTCGAAGCTGTTATTCTGGAAGGGAATGGAGGCAGCTGTGTTTACAGCTCAAGTCTTGGCATACATTTACCAGAATCTATTATTCATATCGTTCAGTATCAGGGAGAGATCTCAGGCCACCTGTCTATCTGACAAATTCACCCTTTTGTGAGCTTTCTGTTCATAGCAAATTATGTTCACATTGATGAATTGAGTTTTTATGAGCATTGCTAACTAACATTCTCACAGAAGGCCAGGGGCAATAGACTGCAAGTGTTTCTGGTCCACAAGTAAATGTTAAAAAGAAAAAAATGTCAGTATTTAAAGACAATTTGCCATGGAGGGATAGTTAAAATATTTGGCAAAGCCTTGATATTTATAAATTCGAGAATGTCCATAAATTATTACAAATAGTGTGCTTATAACAAATAAAAAAATAATAATAATTCCGTATGGCCCCATGTGATTGTGGAAGGCTCTTAGTATTCTGTGTATTAACAGGTAACCAGTGATCAAAGCTTTTAACAAATCCTTACCAGGGCTTAGTGCAAGGTAGGAACCATTTAGTTTTGCAAAGGGGATCTTCCCTTAAAAAGCGTGCAGTAAACTCAGTGGGATAAAGCTAAATAAACTCAAAATGATGGTTTACCTGTTCTATTCAGCATGGCACTGGTTCATATCCGAGACAAGCCACCAGCGATGGGATCAGCTGTACCCTATAGATCGAAAGATCTGTAGCTAGAGATCAAAATATTTCCGTAACAAGAGATTCTTTCAAAAGGTGTGCTGGGACACCATTCCCTACACACACCCAAATTCCTCATGCCCCTTGGCCAACCCTTTGTTAGTGGAAGACAATGTCATGGATGGATCGTGACTCAACTCTGAGAGCAAAAGCTAGTGAGCTAGACTGCAAGCCAGTAGATACAATCGCTAAATAAATTGATAAATGCTCATCTACATCAGGTAAATATATTTACTAAAATATGATTCATCTAGTGCCATTTAATATGCCTTAGAGCACCTGAGAAACTGCATGAAGTGTCCCAGAAGCTCCTCACATCTTGGCGCGGTTGGAGGAAAATGTGGATACAACAGGGTAACTCTCTATTGTGGTTAGCTGCCAGCATCTAAATGACTGAATCCCACCACAACTACTATAAGGATGCTGTTAGGAGCCCACAAAAAGGGGATGGCAATAAGCGACATTTCAGTGAGAGACCCGACACTAATAGCTGTATCTTGAGATCAAATTTCTAGAGGGGAAAAATAAAACAAATGGAAAAAAAAAAAAAAAAAAAAAAAAA